>NW_022986402.1:0-53782 GCF_902500255.1 Thalassophryne amazonica | reverse complement strand
CGTCACCCTTGTGATTGACTGTTTACAAAATTTCACATTCCTCTGTATTGTGGTTGTGCTCATTCACAACAGTAAAGTGTTCATATTCGACTCTTTCATTGTCCATTCATTTATGCCCCCTGTTGTGGGTCCGTGTCACTACACTTTCCCAACAGGATATCTCGGCCAACGTCATGGATCCCGAGGGGTGTCACCCATCTGTTGAACAGCCAATGGAAGAGCAGGGTGCACGGGCGTCTACAGGAGGCGTGATCGGTGAGTTGCAGCAAATCCTCACCGCCTTTACCGCTCGGCTGGATCTGATGACCGAGCAAAACGTCATCCTTAATCGCAGGATGGAGGCACTCACCGCACAGGTGGAAGCGCGCGCTCAGGGCGCTGCTGCGGCTCCTCCTCCTGCCGACCCAGTGCAGGTTATAAACGTTCCACTGGTCGTTCAACGAACCCCCCCACCATCCCCTGAAGCATACATAAGTCCCCCCGAGCCGTACGGGGGTTGTGTGGAGACGTGCACGGACTTTCTTATGCAGTGTTCGCTCGTCTTTGCACAACGTCCCGTAATGTACGCGTCTGACGCCAGCAAGGTGGCTTATGTAATTAACTTGCTTTGTGGTGAGGCACGCGCTTGGGCTACAGCGCTTTGGGAGCAAAATTCACGGCTCCTTACCACTTATACTGGGTTTGTGAGGGAGTTCAGAACAGTGTTTAATTACCCTAACAGAGGAGAGACTGCTTCAACAGTGCTGCTGTCACTGAGACAGGGGCGCCGGAGCGCAGCCGAATATGCAGTCGACTTCCGCATCACGGCTGCGAGGTCCGGCTGGAATAACGTTGCGCTCCGTGCCGCCTTCATAAACGGACTGTCGTCGGTCCTGAAGGAGCACCTGGTAGCAAAGGAAGAACCGCGGGATTTAGATGGGCTTGTCGATCTCGTTATACGGTTAGACAAACGGTTGGAGGAACGCCGTCGGGAGCGAGACGAAGGACGTGGCCGGACACGCGCCGTCCCTCTCCCTTCCGGGTCCGAAAAGGTTCCGCCCTCCCCACGCTCCACAGCCTCAACGCTCCGTGTGGCTACAGCTCCCCTTGCTGACGTTGCTAGGAAAACGCACTGGGCCAAAATGAGAACAGATGACAGAATGAGGAGGCTGGTCCGCAGGGAGTGTTTTCTCTGCAGCTCAAAAGAGCACATACAGAAAAACTGCCCCAAATGGCCAAAACGACAACACTCGCCCTTAGAGACTGGGCTAAGGGGGGGTCATAACATTCACGTGGGACACAGACATATTGCCACACGACTCCCAGTTACAATCCTGAGCGGGGATTTAACCCTTCAAGCCCCAGCACTGGTAGACACGGGGTCGGAAGGGAATCTGCTAGACAGCAGATGGGCTAGGGAGGTAGGGCTCCCTCTGGTGGCGCTCCCTTTGCCATTGCAGGTGCGGGCACTAGATGGCACCCTTCTCCCTTTAATCACGCACGACACAACCAGTAACTCTGGTGGTGTCTGGAAATCATCGGGAGGAGATCGAGTTTTTTGTGACTCCTTCTACCTCCCGCGTGATTTTGGGCTTCCTGTGGATGCTGAAGCACAATCCCCGGATTGATTGGCCGTCTGGGGTGGTGGTTCAGTGGAGCGAAACCTGCCATCGGGTGTGTTTAGGATCCTCGGTTCCTCCCAGTTTACAGGCTAAGGAGGAGGTCAAAGTCCCTCCCAATCTGACAGCGGTGCTGGTTGAGTACCACGATCTTGCTGACGTCTTCAGCAAGGATCTGGCACTCACCCTTCACCCGCACCGTCCGTACGATTGTGCCATTGATTTGATTCCAGGCGTGGAGTTTCCGTCCAGCAGGCTGTACAACCTCTCACGACCTGAGCGCGAATCAATGAAGACCTACATCCGGGACTCATTAGCTGCTGGGCTGATCCAGAATTCCACCTCCCCGATGGGTGCAGGTTTCTTTTTTGTGGGCAAGAAAGATGGCAGACTCCGTCCATGCATTGATTACAGGGGGCTGAACGAGATTACGGTTCGCAACCGATACACGTTGCCATTGTTAGATTCCGTGTTCACCCCCCTGCATGGAGCCAAAATCTTTACAAAGTTGGATCTTAGGAATGCGTATCATCTGGTTCGGGTCCGGAAGGGAGACGAGTGGAAGACGGCATTTAACACCCCATTAGGTCATTTTGAGTACCTGGTCATGCCGTTCGGCCTCACTAACGCCCCCGCGACGTTCCAAGCTTTGGTTAATGATGTCTTGCGCGACTTCCTGCACCGATTTGTCTTTGTATATCTGGACGATATCCTCATCTTCTCTCCGGACCCTGAGACTCATGTCCAGCATGTACGTCAGGTCCTGCAGCGGTTGTTGGAGAACCGGCTGTTTGTGAAGGGCGAGAAGTGAGAGTTCCACCGCGCTTCTTTGTCCTTCCTGGGGTTTATCATCTCCTCCAACTCCGTCGCCCCTGATCCGGCCAAGGTTGCGGCGGTGAGAGATTGGCCCCAACCAACAAGCCGTAGGAAGCTGCAACAGTTCCTCGGCTTTGCAAATTTCTACAGGAGGTTCATTAAGGGCTACAGTCAGGTAGTTAGCCCCCTGACAGCCCTGACCTCTCCAAAAGTCCCCTTCACCTGGTCGGATCGGTGCAAAGCCGCGTTCAAGGAGTTGAAACGACGGTTCTCTACTGCACCCGTTCTGGTGCAGCCCGACCCTAGCCGCGAGTTTGTGGTTGAAGTGGACGCCTCTGACTCAGGGATAGGAGCCGTGCTATCCCAGAGCGGAGAGACTGATAAGGTTCTTCACCCGTGTGCCTACTTTTCTCGCAGGTTGACCCCGGCTGAACGGAACCATGACGTCGGCAACCGAGAACTCCTTGCGGTGAAAGAGGCTCTTGAGGAGTGGAGACACCTGTTGGAGGGAGCGTCTGTGCCGTTCACGGTTTTCACTGACCATTGGAACCTGGAGTATATCAGGACCGCCAAGCGGCTGAACCCCAGGCAAGCCCGCTGGTCACTGTTCTTCGGACGTTTTGACTTCCGGATCACCTATCACCCCGGGACCAAGAACCAGAGATCGGATGCCTTGTCCCGGGTACACGAAGACGAAGTCAAAACTGTGCTGTCGGATCCACCGGAGCCCATCATTCCGGAGTCCACTATCGTGGCCACCCTCACCTGGGACGTGGAGAAGACCGTCCGGGAGGCCCTGACACGGAGCCCGGACCTGGGGACAGGTCCGAAGGACAGACTGTACGTCCCACCAGAGGCCAGGGCTGCGGTCCTAGACTTCTGTCATGGTTCCAAGCTCTTCTGTCATCCAGGGGTGCGAAGGACCGTGGCAGTTGTCCGGCAGCGCTTCTGGTGGGTGTCTATGGAGGCCGACGTCCGGGAGTACATCCAGGCCTGCACCACCTGTGCCAGGGGCAAGGCAGACCACAGGAGGTCCCAAGGACTGCTCCAACCGCTTCCTGTGCCACATCGCCCCTGGTCCCACATCGGCCTGGATTTCGTCATGGGCCTCCCACCGTCCCAGGGTAACACCACCATCCTCACAATAGGGAGGGAGCTTCGTGGCCCTCCCGAAGCTCCCTACGGCCCAGGAGACAGCGGACCTCCTGGTCCACCACGTCGTCCGTCTGCATGGGATACCAACTGACGTAGTCTCGGATCGTGGTCCCCAGTTTTCCTCTCAGGTCTGGAGGAGTTTCTGCAGAGAACTGGGGGCCACCGTGAGCCTCTCGTCCGGGTACCACCCACAGACGAACGGACAGGCAGAACGGGCCAACCAAGAGTTGGAACAGACCCTCCACTGTGTGACACCCGCGCACCTGACGGCCTGGAGTAACCACCTGGCCTGGATCGAGTATGCACATAACAGCCAGGTGTCTTCTGCCACCGGCCTCTCCCCATTTGAGGTGTGTCTGGGGTACCAGCCCCCATTGTTTCCCATGGTGGAGGGAGAGGTCGGTGTGCCCTCGGTCCGGGCCCACCTTTGGAGGTGCCGTCGGGTGTGGCGCACCGCCCGTTCTGCCTTGTTGAAGGCCCGGATGAGGGCTAAGACCCATGTAGACCGCTGGCGGTCCCCGGCCCCTGCATACCAGGCCGGGCAGGAGGTGTGGTTGTCGACGAGGGACATCCCCCTCCAAGTGGACTCCCCTAAGCTGATGGACAGGTTCATCGGACCATTCAAGATCCTCAAGATCCTCAGCCCTGCCGCAGTGAAGCTCCAACTCCCAGCTTCACTGCGGATCCACCCGGTTTTTCATGTGTCGAGAATCAAACCTCACCACACCTCACCCCTCTGTGCTCCCGGTCCGGCGCCGCCTCCTGCCCGGATCATTGACGGGGAGCCGGCCTGGACAGTGCGCCGGCTCCTGGACGTCCGTCGAATGGGCCGGGGGTTCCAATATTTGGTGGACTGGGAGGGGTATGGACCCGAAGAACGCTCCTGGGTGAAGAGGAGCTTCATCCTGGATGCGGCCCTCCTGGCCGATTTCTACCGCCGACACCCCGATAAACCTGGTCTTTGAGGGGGGGGTCCTGTTGTGTGGGCCGCCAGAAGAGGTACTGCTGGCCCACCACCAGAGGGCGCCCTGCCTGAAGTGCGGGCTTCAGGCACGAGAGGGCGCTGCCGCCACGGGGGTGACAGCTGTCACTCATTATCTCTTGACAGCTATCACCCATCTACACTACATCATCTCACTCCATAAAACCCGGACGTCATCTCCACCTCATTGCTGAGATATCATCGACCTGTGAAGGCAATAATCTCAGCCGTATAACAAACTGTGTTTAGTAAACTCATTTTTGCAGCTGTTTTTCCTGTGGAGTGCATTATCTGGAGACTGGCGTAACTGGCGACAGCTTCGCTTTACACCCCACCAGATAAGTGCTGTGTGACAGGAGCTGCACGAGTGTGGATGAGAGGTGGAGGTGGAATCTCCACCATTGTTGTTACTGGGTGTGCACACACCCACATCTTATTGTTTCTGCTCCTTGCCAGCAGTACCAGATCCGACATTCAGAGATGGTGGCCACCTGGGGACTCGGGACTTGGCGGCTCCAGTATTCTCCGGGTTCGATGGTGGAGGAAATCGTGTGGTTCCGGTTCTTCTCAGGACAGACGTCTTCTATCCTCGAGCCTGCCCACACGTCACCCTTGTGATTGACTGTTTGCAAAATTTCACATTCCTCTGTATTGTGGTTGTGCTCATTCACAACAGTAAAGTGTTCATATTCGACTCTTTCATTGTCCGTTCATTTACGCCCCCTGTTGTGGGTCTGTGTCACTACACTTTCCCAACAGATACTGGGGCTTAGTAAATCACTTTCTAGGCTGATTCACTGCGGGCCAATTCACTGTGCCGTGGGTGAATGTGACACACGAGTCATGTTATCAAATAGCTGATAGTCTGGAGAAGACATAACACATGCTCATCAGTTGGATGGGGTAGTCTTCTAACTAAGAACAAGTTTTTGGGCCACCTTTCCTCTGTTGTGAGAAATAAATACAAAGACACTGACATGAACAAAATTTACTTATGATAGGACAAAACTGACTTCATTTGCCACTTAGTTTTACCCTTAATATGTCCAAAAATAAAACACTAATTTATAAGGGGGATGTCTTTATGCATGAAAATATGGCATAACTGCTGCAAATATAAGTAGTTTTGTAGATATAGCGACTGATTCACTGCGCCATGTGATTCACCGTGCCCCAGTTTCCCCTACTGTTTGATTGCATTGTCCCTGCCAAATAAATAAATTCAATTCAGAAATCCACAGCATGAACACAAGCCTCCACTCACAAACTAATATGGTTTAACAAGCACATTAATTTTAGACACACAGACACACACGTGTGTTCCTATTGCTGGTCAACAGTGTTATCAGTCTATTCTATTCATAATTTACTCGAGTCATGTTATTAAATCTTATTACACTATTTCCCATCATATGTCATGTTCATATGTGTGACCTGCTTCTTCTTATCAGCTCATTTGGATCGTGTACAGAGTCAAATTCATTTTATTTATTTATTTATTTTTTACTTAATTTTTTTTTTCCAAGTGTCACATTCTATCTTTGATATTTATTGTGTCTGTTTGCTAGTGATGATGAAGATGGGCTCTTGAGCGATTCCTGGACTGGATGGTGGAAATGGAGATGAATGAACAGGTCCAGTCTTGAGGTTGTCCTTCATATCTGGAGGACCTTGTGTTTCTTCTGCTCTCTTCTGGACCGTTTTCCTTCACTCAGCTGGGAGTAGAAGATCTGCTTGGGAAGTCAGCTGTCATCCATCCTAACGACGTGACCAGCCCACTGAAGTTCGTTCTTGATTTCCAGTTTTTTTTTTTGCAATATTCTGCATTTTAAAGTATTTTTGTTGTTACACATTATCAGACAAATAAATCCATTTGGAAATTTCCATTTATTTGTTCATGTTACTTATTCTGAATTGAGGAAAAACATATTTGGATCATCATTCTAGATTTTATTTATGTATTTATTGAAGCGGGATTTAAAATTACGTCATTGTTGTGCGACGCACATACTGAGGTCAAAGTGCAAATTTTTTTTTTTTTTTTTTTTTTTTTTTGCATCGATCGTTCTGATTAGCCGATTAGCAGAGACGGAGTTCGGTTTATCTTCGCGCTTCAGCAGAAGTGTTTAGTTTGTGCATTCGCTGCACATTATTCATGTCTATATAACGGCCTGGTTTGACTAACACTAGTTAAAGCGCTCGCTGAGTTAGCTGAGCGCTGTTTAGCGCTGCTACCTAGCGTTAGCTTCGGCTGTAAACAAACCGTCTGCGGTTCAAACTCCGACTTGGCTTTGGTGTGGATGAAAATGTCGTCGTTCTCGGAGTCCGCGCTGGAGAAGAAGCTGTCGGAGCTGAGCAGCTCTCAGCAGAGCGTCCAGACTTTGTCTCTGTGGATCATCCACCACCGAAAACACTCCAACCTCATCGTCAGAGTTTGGCACAGAGAGCTGAAGAAAGGTCAGGACACAAACAACACAAACACCACAACAAGGACGAAGAAAGGCACAAAAACACATTAGCCTCCCACAATGCACTGCGCGCCATAGCAACCACCACGAGGGGTTAAGCAGTGTAGCTGTCTGAAGGTTGGTTTGTGGTGTTTTCATACTTTAATCATGGACTAAACCTGTTGTGTTCATTACACCACTGCATTAAATGGGAAGATGTTCAGCTCAGTTTGTGAAGTAAACCTGGAGCTGCTAACTGTTGATGGTGAGATGAAGTCCTGTTGACATGCTGAGGCTCACCAGCCCGGTGTCATGTAGTTTTCTTTCCCCGACACACATTTTGCGCATACAAGGTCTTTTAAATTTGACTATTTTTAACGTTCTCCTTTCCCGTAGCCATAACCGCCCCCCCCCTCCAGACCACTCCCCGTTCATCACCCTAAATTTCATGCTCCCATTGTCACAAAATCAATTTCTATTTACGCATGTGCACTTAAGGTTCCCTGACACTTGCACAACTTAGATCCGCGCACTTGCACACACTCTGCAGTGCAGGTATATGGTACTGGAGAGTAAACTCATCTGAAACTCATTGTAAACCGTGCACAGCTTTGTGCACAGAAAATTTTGAAATGTTCAAAATCTCCACCACACATTAATTACGTGAACATTACGCAGTTAAAAAACACTGCGTGTTAGTGCGAGTGATTGCGCCAGTGCACCACATCACAGCGCAGCTCGTCTGAATGATTATAATGAGATATAAATCTATCATAAACATACTTTTGCAGCTCCTCATAAGAAGGAATGAACATGCAGCTGTTTTACCAAGTCATTACAATTAAACATTACAAATAATGACCTTTTAGACTGTTCCAAATGTGTTCTCCACCTCATGAACCGCAGGAAAGAGAGAGGAAAAAAAGCTCCAGCTGAATCGGTCCTCTGTGATTCCGGAAGCGATTCAAGGTGTTTTCAACAGCCAACTCTGAGAGAAAATGATAAATCCGCTACGAAATAATTATTTTGTAGACACAGCATCTGGCACACAAAGAGCAGTATCCAGTGGAACAAAGCACGGCATCCAGCTGGGAACACAGCGGGTGGGATCGTCATGACAAAGTGCGTGCAAGTGCATGAATCAAAATCGTGCAAGTGTCAGGGCACCTATAGAATCAACCTGAGTGGTAGGAAAAGAAAATACTGGGAAAGAATTGTACACCTCACTGGTTCATTACTTGAACCCTCATTTAGCAGCCCATTAGAGCGGTCAGTGGTTCTCAAACTGGTCCTCAAGTACCACTGAACCTACACATTTGGCATCCTCTCCAGGGTGAACCCCACCTCTCTTCTATGACTGCTGGGATACACTCCAGCCCTCTGTGACCTTTGATTGGAGTAGGCAGGTATAGAAAATGAATGAATGTATTTGAGCCAATGGATGCTTTGTCCTCAGCTGCTTTAATGTTTGAGAGTTTCTGTAATTTTTGGGGGGGTGGGGGGTGGGGGTGTAGAAATGTGCTGAGCATGCAGCAGGTGAAGTTTGTTTTTAACAGGCTGCATTCACGTGACGTCCATACACAGCTGCTTTAACCTCCACTCAGACAGTGATTTTACCGTGACTGCATTCAAATGAACACAGTTATCACTTTAAAACATACGGCCCGTGGATCCTGTCTGCAGTGAAATAGAAGTCAGTATAAACGTAAGGATCATTGCAATTTTTTAAAATTTGTTTTCCATACTGTCGCAACGTTTTTGTAGTTTGGGGTTGTAAGGATAGTGGCACTGATGATATGCTGTCTTCTTCATTGAGGAGCTTGTGTTTCCTCTTCTTAAAAAAAAAAAAAACTTTGTGTACTTTCAGTCAGCATTTTTTCGGTATCCAAATGAAGATTTGGTGTCAAAAGGCTTTTGGTCTTTGTGGATTTGTTGAAATGGACTGCATTTACTGTAGTGTTCAGAATAATAGTAGTGCTATGTGACTAAAAAGATTAATCCAGGTTTTGAGTATATTTCTTATTGTTAGATGGGAAACAAGGTACCAGTAGATTCAGTAGATTTTCACAAATCCAACAAGACCAAGCATTCATGATATGCACACTCTTAAGGCTATGAAATTGGGCTATTAGTAAAAAAAAAAAAAAAACATAGAAAAGGGGTGTTCACAATAATAGTAGCATCTGCTGTTGACGCTACAAACTCAAAACTATTATGTTCAAACTGCTTTTTTAGCAATCCTGTGAATCACTAAACTAGTGTTTAGTTGTATAACCACAGTTTTTCATGATTTCTTCACATCTGCGAGGCATTAATTTTGTTGGTTTGGAACAAAGATTTTGCTCGTTTACTACTGTGCTTTGGGTCATTGTCTTGTTGAAACACCCATTTCAACGGCATGTCCTCTTCAGCACAAGGCAACATGACCTCTTCAAGTATTTTGACATATCCAAACTGATCCATGATACCTGGTATGCGATATATAGGCCCAACACCATAGTAGGAGAAACATGCCCATATCAAGATGGTTGCACCACCATGCTTCACTGTCTTCACTGTGAACTGTGGCTTGAATTCAGAGTTTGGGGGTCGTCTCACAAACTGTCCGTGGCCCTTGGACCCAAAAAGAACAATTTTACTCTCATCAGTCCACAAAATATTCCTCCGTTTCTCTTTAGGCCAGTTGATGTGTTCTTTGGCAAATTGTAACCTCTTCTGCACATGTCCTTTATTTAACAGAGGGACTTTGCAGGGATTCTTGCAAATAAATTAGCTTCACACAGGTGTCTTCTAGCTGTCACAGCACTTACAGGTAACTCCAGACTGTCTTTGATCATCCTGGAGCTGATCAATGCGTGATCCATTGCCATTCTGGTTATTCCTCTATCTATTTTGATGGTTGTTTTCCGTTTTGTTCCACGCGTCTGTTTTTTTTTTTTTTTTTGTCAATTTTAAAGCATTGGAGATCATTGTAGATGAACAGCCTATAATTTTTTGCACTTGCGTATAAGTTTCCCCCTCTCCAATCAACTTTTTAATCAAACTACGCTGTTCTTCTGAACAGTGTCTTGAATGTCCCATTTTCCTCAGGCTTTCAAAGAGAAAAGCATGTTCAACAGGTGCTGGCTTCATCCTTAAATAGGGGACACCTGATTCACACCTGTTTGTTCCACAAAATTGACAAACTCACTGACTGAATGCCACACTACTATTATTGTGAACACCCCCTTTTCTACTTCTTTTTTTTACTAATAGCCCAATTTCATAGCCTTAAGAGTGTGCATATCATGAATGCTTGGTCTTGTTGGATTTGTGAGAATCTATTGGTACCTTGTTTCCCATGTAACAATAAGAAATATACTCAAAACCTGGATTAATCTTTTTAGTCATATAGCACTACTATTATTCTGAACACTACTGTATATAGCGCTTTTCCATCTGCATCAGATGCTCAAATAATTTACAAATAATGCCTCACATTCACCCCGATGTCAGGGTGCTGCCATACAAGCTACTCTCTACACACCGGGAGCAACTAGGGGATTAAGGACTTTGCCCTGGGGCCCGTAGTGATTTTCCGGTCAGGCTGGGATTTGAACCGAGGATCCTCTAGTCTCAGGCCCAACGCTTTAACCACTAGCCCATACCCCCCCCCCGTTTATTGTTATGTTGTTGTGTGTCTTCCAGCCAAAAGCAGCAGAAAGCTGACGTTCCTCTATCTGGCCAATGATGTCATTCAGAACAGCAAGAAGAAAGGACCAGAGTTCACCAAAGACTTTGAGTCTGTTCTGGTTGATGCCTGCTCCCATGTTGCCAGGTAGGTACAGATATACACACACACCTACCCACCTACCCCTTCAACCGCTTAGTCCAATTAAGGGTCGCGGGGGGCTGGAGCCTATCCCAGCAGTCATAGAGCGCGAGGCGAAGTACACCCAGGACAGGACGCCAGTCTGTCACAGGGCCACATATAGACAAACAAACAGACACACCCACACGCACACCTATGGACAATTTAAAGATTCCAATCCACCTAACCCGCATATTTTTGGATGTGGGAGGAAACCGGAGCACCCAGAGGAAACCCATGCAAACACGGGGAGAACATGCAAACTCTACACAGAAAGGCCACAGGTGGGAATTGAACCCATGACCTTCTCACTGTGAGGCAACAGTGCTAACCACTGAGCCACCGTGCTGCCCTAGGTACAGATACAGATTCTTTATTGTCATTGTAACAAATACAATGAAAGGTAAGGTGCAGCCTTTCAGTGGAAATATAAACCTGTGTAAACCACACTCAGACTTTAAAGGTATGGCGAAGAAATGAAAAATAAACAAAGTTTAACTGAAGGAAGAGGTTTGTCCAGAGTGCAAATTAAAAAAGAAAGAAAAAAAAAAAAAGACCAAAGTAGCAAAAAAAGATTGCATATAGTATAAAAAAGAGAAAAGTATGTACAAAACTGTGGATATTGCACATAATCAAAATTTTATTTTTTCAATTTATTTTCATTTATATAGCGCCAAATCACAACAGAGTTGCCTCAAAGCGCTTCACACAGGCAAGGTCTAACCTTACCAACCCCCAGAGCAACAGTGGTTTGCATTCATTTCGAGTGTGTCATGTGACCTGGCTGTTTGGTTCCAGTGGCATTCAAAGCTCTAACAGCAGTTGGGTAGAAAGTGTTTTTCAGTCTTGCTTTAATGGTCCTGTACCATCTGCCTCATGGCAGCAGTTCAAACAGTAGCTCGTAGGTCTAACAAAACAAGCTAAGATAAATAAAGGTAGCGGTGTCTCTATGATAACTTTCAACTGTAAAGATGAGCCAGTGCCAGAAATAATTTGTCTGTATCCATTCTTTTTGACTGATTGCTATCTAATCTTCTGCCACGTCTCCCTGCAGTGAAGCAGATGAGAGCTGCAAAAAGCACATGGAGAGATTGCTAAACATCTGGAAGGAGAGGAACCTGTACAGAGGTGACTTTATTCAGCAACTCAAACTGGCCATAGAAGACTCCAACAGCCCCAGACCTTCAGGTGGGATTATAGTCTGATACACACTGACAAGGATAAAATGAAGCAGCGCTGGTTTCATAAAAACTGCTTAATTTGTTGCTTTTGAGCTGTTACTAGAATTACTGTTTGAAGGCGTAAATTGGAATAATCACAGTGCATAAAGGAGTTAAACTGACCTTTATGGCTCAAGGTTTTCACTCCAAATAAATCATTTTCTTATAATGTGCACTGAAAGCTATAGGGCCACCCAAAGTTCACTAAACCGATGAAATTTAGTTTCTACTGTGATCCAGACATTATAATGTTGGTTTATTTTGGAAACATCTTGTAAAATTACAGCTCATTTGAATGAAGAGAACATATTTTTCTGGGTGGAATTCCATAACGAATATTTTATTTTATTTTTAACACCACCTGCAGGAGGGTGTGTGTGCGTGCGTGCGTATGTATGTATCCATAAGCTTTGAAAAACACCGGATGTTACCGTTAATGCACGCGCATGTAGTGTGCTGTCTAATGTCTGTGAGATGTCTGTAAATCACTTGAGAGGTGTTATCTGGTTACAAAAACAGTGTTTTTAGTTTTAGAAGTGTTTATTTCTCATAATTTTTTATGTAATATATGAGAAACATGTTAGATTTACACAGAAGACAGCGGTTTCAGTGCGTGTTCCACCATGTTGGATTAGCAGCCAGCGAGAGACCAGCCAGTAGACGTCACGGTGCATCTCTACTCTGATTGGCTGTCACTGTGTGCTTCCCAGAATCCCTCACGCAAATCTGAGGAAGCCCCCACCTGATCCATGACGTCACTGTCATTGATTGTGCAGGTCTCTACTGTCGTTGTCATAAGTAGCTCAAGGCCGCCTGTTCTTTTGAAAATTTACCCTTCAGGGAAATTTTTTATTAATTTTTCTAGACTACGCAAATTGTGATTATATTGTCAGTGTCATATTAGGGGTGGTGGCTAAGTGGTTAAGGCGCTTGGTTTCAGTGCGGAAGGTTCTGGGTTCAAATCCCACCCCTGCCACATTTCTCCATGTAATGTGGAGTTGCGTCAGGAAGGGCATCCGGCGTAAAACCTGTGCCAATTCAACATGCAGATCCACCTTGGATTTGCTGTGGCGACCCCGAGTGCAAACAAGGGAGCAGCCGAAGGGACTTACTATTGTCAGTGTCATATTATGAATCCACTATTTAAAGGCTAATAAATAAAATTATAGTGATGCCAAAGAAAATCCTTTTCATGCCTTAAATCTTAAAAAGCTCAGTGGCCCTGTATACCTTTAAGTAGAAATAAGAACATATACTTGTGTTAAATGTTGATAAGTAATGGTGTGACTGCTTTGAGAACAAACATGTTGGTCGACCATCCTGAGAAAAAAAAAAAGAGGATTGGATTTTAGATGGATTCAAATCACTTTTCTTTTAGCCTGATGGCACATTTCCAGTGTATCATTTGAGTTTCTTGCATTTTATTTCAGTAGTTTTTACAGTAATCTTTTCTGGAAACTGGATGAGTAGGAAAGAAATTCTTCACACTTTGGTTCACTGTGTGTAAGTGAATATTGAATGTTTGTGGAGTCCGTCGGATCTCAACATTAGTTTTATACATCTACTGTCTTTAAATTTTGTTTTAATAAAATCAGACCTAAATTGTAATTTGGTTCTTACTTTTGATGTCGTATCAGCACTGAATAAAAATGTTTCATGACCTTCCTCATGCCTTCTCTTCATTTACCTGATGTTTTTAACTGCATTACATTTCCATTTGTCATCCTGAATGTTACCCGCCTGCTAAAACTTCTTAATGTCCCTTGAGGGATTAATAAACTCATTTGTTCTGTCTGTCAGTTTGCTTTGTTTTCTCATCTGTTTGAATTATGTTCTTGTGAATCTGGTTCTGCAGAAGAGAAGAAACCTGTAAAACGAACCTATCAGAAGATCCAGGCAGATGAAGACGATGAGGATGATGACTACAGGAGCCACATCTCCCCTCACAACACGGACACCTCAGCAGCTCAGCTGGTACAAAGCCCATATTCAAAATTCTTTATTTTAGTTTTTTGCTTAAGTCCTTTTTTATGTCCAGCTTTTCTCTCATCAATAATGGAAGCATAAACACTCTTGACACACTTCTCCAGACAGAGGAGCTGGTAAAGGCCCTTCAGGACCTGGAGAACGCTGCATCGGGTGACGCTGCTGTTCGTCAGAAGATTGCGTCGCTGCCTCAGGAGGTTCAGGATGTGTCCTTGCTGGAGAAGATCACTGGTAAGACCTTACTGCACTTTCAGACAGGGAAGATGTAACAGTGCAACTGTCGCAAGACAAGATTCTGTCTTAAAACATGCAACAAAACTCATTCCCCACAAACCACACACTCACATTCAGTAAAAGATGAAACAGAACGTCCACACTGAAAGGCTGCTTGTTCAGCTTGTCTACAGCTCCTCCACAGGAGAGCAGATATCTGTGCAGAAAACCATAAGAGATAAGAGAGACTTTGTTATTGTAATAAACAACAAAACTTTGTTGGTGACAACCAGTCGGTAGCAGCAGTGATTACATATGAAAATAAAATAGAAAAAAAATATGCGCAATAAGGTGCATTTCAATATCTCACATAGTTCCTGAGATATGCTCACTAATATATTTTCAACAATGTCCCCTGGTTTGACCTTGACCTTTGACCTGTAACAGTAAGGTGACCTGTGCTGGGAGATGGCTGCTCCACAGACTTGATCCACCACGTGTACTTTGAGTTGGTTTTGAAGATCTTGACTCGTGCTTGTTTTGCTTCCTGTGCAGACAAAGAAGCAGCAGACAAGCTGTCGAAGACAGTGGACGAAGCCTGTCTCCTGCTGGCGGAGTATAACGGCCGCCTGGCGGCAGAGCTGGAGGACCGGCGGCAGCTGGCCCGCATGCTGACAGAGTACATCAGCAGCCAGAAGGAGGCGCTCATGGAGAGGGAAAAGAAATTAGAGGTAAGGCATATGACAGCTGCAGAATGATCAGTTACAGCTTATTAATTCTACTTGTATTTGCACCTGCTGGTGTCTAAACAAAAAACACTTTATCTGATTTAAAAACCTTCACACGTTGATGGTAGAGTGTCACCACAGCTTCAGACAGCAGTGTGAGTGTTCCTGAAGTTCCCGGAACTTTTTTTTTCTTCAATCATGGCTAAATTTTCCTCTTTTATTTTTTTCCTTGTTTTCCAAAGCAGTTCGGGTCAGATTTCAGGTACGCATTTGTTGGAACAGTGTGTTGTTTGTAAAAAAAAAAAAAAAAAAATCAATTGGAAACATCTCTGATGAGATGCCACAGTGGACATGATATCTCATGTTGTCACATCTTCATCCCAAACAAGAGACCAAAATATAAATCCAACGTGCAGTCGCATTTTTCAAGAAGCACCAATTGTATACCAGCAGCCAATGAGAGACGTCGTTACAGATTTTACTGCGAGGTGTGTTAGAACTACAAATCATTGATGGAATGTCTTTGATTTTATTATGTCATGTTTTTGACAGAATTTGTTGTCAGTTGACTTTTTTCACAAAAATCTAAATCTATCTTTGGGATGAATTTACTTCAAACTGTATCCATGCAAATGTAATATGATAGTCTGCTAAACCTCTATTTTATGGTTTCTTCTTTTACATGGACGTGAAATATTCATATGAAGGTGCAGCTTTACTTGTATCAAATTTTATTTTTGTTCATGTTCAGACACTAGCAGTTGTTCTAAAAGCACAAATTACTGAAGTCAAATGTTGAGGTAAATGTAGAGAGAGAACAGTAACAGTCCAGACTGTGGATTATAGTTCTGTTGTCAGTATGAGAAAACATGCTTATAACTATAATGGGACTGAGAAATAGTTCTTATTTATCTTATTAATTGCACAAGATTGCATGTAATAATTTAATCCTCTTCAGCCTAGGCAAAATTATAATCTTTTTTTTACACATTTTACAAACTTGGTGTCTTGACAGTAGCAAGGCTCCCATTTTGACTTAAATGGGAATTGGTTGGTCAGTTTTTGGTCAGTAATTCATGCAGATACAGTTTGTCCACAGTAGGTTCTGTGATGAATGAAATTTGCACAACTTTCAATTTTCAATTCAATTCAATTCAATTTTATTTATATAGCGCCAAATCACAACAAACAGTTGCCCCAAGGCGCTTTATATTGTAAGGCAAGGCCATACAATAATTATGTAAAAACTCCAAAGGTCAAAACGACCCCCTGTGAGCAAGCACTTGGCGACAGTGGGAAGGAAAAACTCCCTTTTAACAGGAAGAAACCTCCAGCAGAACCAGGCTCAGGGAGGGGCAGTCTTCTGCTGGGACTGGTTGGGGCTGAGGGAGAGAACCAGGAAAAAGACATGCTGTGGAGGGGAGCAGAGATCAATCACTAATGATTAAATGCAGAGTGGTGCATACAGAGCAAAAAGAGAAAGAAACACTCAGTGCATTATGGGAACCCCCCAGCAGTCTAAGTCTATAGCAGCATAACTAAGGGATGGTTCAGGGTCACCTGATCCAGCCCTAACTATAAGCTTTAGCAAAAAGGAAAGTTTTAAGCCTAATTTTAAAAGTAGAGAGGGTGTCTGTCTCCCTGATCCGAATTGGGAGCTGGTTCCACAGGAGAGGAGCCTGAAAGCTGAAGGCTCTGCCTCCCATTCTACTCTTACAAACCCTAGGAACTACAAGTAAGCCTGCAGTCTGAGAGCGAAGCGCTCTATTGGGGTGATATGGTACTATGAGGTCCCTAAGATAAGAAGGGACCTGATTATTCAAAACCTTATAAGTAAGAAGAAGAATTTTAAATTCTATTCTAGAATTAACAGGAAGCCAATGAAGAGAGGCCAATATGGGTGAGATATGCTCTCTCCTTCTAGTCCCTGTCAGTACTCTAGCTGCAGCATTTTGAATTAACTGAAGGCTTTTCAGGGAACTTTTAGGACAACCTGATAATAATGAATTACAATAGTCCAGCCTAGAGGAAATAAATGCATGAATTAGTTTTTCAGCATCACTCTGAGACAAGACCTTTCTAATTTTAGAGATATTACGTAAATGCAAAAAAGCAGTCTTACATATTTGTTTAATATGCGCTTTGAATGACATATCCTGATCAAAAATGACTCCAAGATTTCTCACAGTATTACTAGAGGTCAGGGTAATGCCATCCAGAGTAAGGATCTGGTTATACACCATGTTTCTAAGATTTGTGGGGCCAAGTACAATAACTTCAGTTTTATCTGAATTTAAAAGCAGGAAATTAGAGGTCATCCATGTCTTTATGTCTGTAAGACAATCCTGCAGTTTAGCTAATTGGTGTGTGTCCTCTGGCTTCGTGGATAGATAAAGCTGGGTATCATCTGCGTAACAATGAAAATTTAAGCAATGCCGTCTAATAATACTGCCTAAGGGAAGCATGTATAAAGTGAATAAAATTGGTCCTAGCACAGAACCTTGTGGAACTCCATAATTAACCTTAGTCTGTGAAGAAGATTCCCCATTTACATGAACAAATTGTAATCTATTAGATAAATATGATTCAAACCACCGCAGCGCAGTGCCTTTAATACCTATGGCATGCTCTAATCTCTGTAATAAAATTTTATGGTCAACAGTATCAAAAGCAGCACTGAGGTGTAACAGAACAAGCACAGAGATGACTTAACTTAATCATCGATCTTAGACGGTTTCACCGTGCAGCAAAGTACAGAAGAATTGGGAGGGAGAGGATTAACATTTTCTGGGGTTGGTCCCCCAGACCCCCCACTGAGTGCTGCAGCCCTACATCATGAAAACTTTCAGGGTATTTTTTTCTTTCTTTCTTTCAAGGGTCACTCACATCACTGTATTGTTTTTATAACTATAATCCAAAGTGGTCAAACAAAGTCATGAGGTATAAATAAGTGAAGTAGCTCCGCTGTCTCTGCCTGTGTGCGCTTTAATAATCGATCCAGACCGCTGTCGCTGATCTGTCGTTGTGTTGCCCGCAGGAGTATAAGCAGAAACTGGCTCGGGTGACCCAGGTGAGGAAAGAACTGAAGTCTCACATCCAGAGCCTCCCTGATCTGTCCCTCCTGCCCAACGTCACGGGCGGTTTGGCCCCGCTGCCCTCGGCCGGAGACCTTTTCTCCACTGACTGAGGAGTCTCACAGATCACCACGACCTTCCTCCAGAAATCCCCCATAAACTGTTTAATCCACAAAACAAGTTCTCTGCAGCGTCTTCGGCCGTGAGACACACGCGGTCGGATCTATCCACAACCGCGTGTTGACTCAAAGCTGCGGGACGAGTGGACAGCGAGAGGTTGAGTGAAATCAGAAACACTGCAGAGAGCACAAACTGTCAGCCGCGATTTCTCCTCTTCAGTCAGAAAACAACTTAGAATAGATTCGTTTTTAACTTTTTTTTTTTGTTTTTTAAAGCAGGCGGTGGTTTAGATGGACAGGTAGGACAAAGAAGCAAAATGAGGACAGAAAATGTTCTTGTCAAATTGGATTTAGGCGCATATGTTTGCTGAGATGTTACAACTACACTGTGAAACCGATGTACCATTCATTACTTTTAGGTTTTGGCTTTTTTATTGACAGTTAGTTTTGTGGCTTTGATGTGTGTGTGTCATCAAAGGTGATGTCATAAGGGTTCAGTGTGAGCTGGGATTTGGTTATCTGACAATTCCCACTGGATTAAACAGGTTTTGTTTGACTACAGCCTTCTGAGAAGTTGACTGACAAGTTTTCAGTTTGTCATTTGCGGACAAAAATGTTGACCCGTCTTAAGCAGTCTTTTTTTTTTCCCCTATTCTTACTTTGGCCATCAGTGATTAAACCATAATATGATAATATTGTTGAGTGTATGTGAAAGACAGTTTGAGTTTTACAGAAGAACTACTGCTTTTAGTAGAAAACCAACAAAAGTATTGTTTCCTAGCCTGACCTGGTTGTTCCGTGTGTGAAACCTGAATGTTACGTCACTGAATGTAGTTACAAACCAGTTTCCACTGGGCACAAGATGGCAAAAACTGAAGGGGAGTTAAAGGTCGTTTAAGTTTCAGGATGTTTGCAGGGCTGGGCAATACGAAGCAATAAATCTCACAATTACCAGGGTGCAACAGTGCCCTCCAGTGGCCATGTGGGCATCGCTGTTACCAGCTTCACCAGCTGATAAGAATGAGAATTGAATTTGTTGCCAAGTAAATTTGCACATACAAGGAATTTGATCTGGTGTTATTGGTGCATACATATTAGGAAAAGAAAAACACTTCTATAAGAAGTAAAAAGAGTCAAATAGACAAAAGTATATTCACTGTTAAATAAATATGCCGTAATGGAATGAGACAAGTCAGACTTTTTTCTTATTTTGCATATTAAAAGATGATCACATGCCCCAGAAAAGGAGATTCACTGAATACAGCAAGGTTTCTGCCCCTTCCCCCCTTTTCAGAGTTACAGAAATTAGTAGATGTTAATGTCATATGACTGCTAGTAAAAGAGATGTCATCAAACGCATTATAACTAAAGATGCTCATTAAAATAATCAGACGTGACAAGTACCTCATAGTGACTCGTAAATTATTAAGGTCTCTGAACCTTTATGAGGAGCCGATGGTCTGATGTGTTTTTCAGTCGTGGGTGCCGCGCAGCGCCATATGGAGGCTGGTTTACCTTTGACAGTGTATCTGTTCCACGTGATGTAAATCCACATGGATCACTAAGGCTGCAGATTGACACATTTGTTTTTTTCCCTCATGGATTTGTTTGTTGGTGCACCGACAGACTACAGCAGATAAAACTTATCAAATGCTGCTTTGCTTGGGTTCTGTTCTCTGTTTCATAAACTTTTTTTGTGTGTGTGCGCGCGCGTGCGTGCGTGCGTGCGCACAGGTGGCAATTTTTATTTTGAACATTACTCACAGGTTTATGAAGCCATGACTTTATGAACTGTTGCTTGAGGGTTTATGTGCCTCAGGTGGTTGACAGACAAAATAAAATGCCTTTCAGTTAGTAATGTGTGTTTTAAAAGCACAAATTAAACACTCTGACAGACCACATATCAAACATTACTAGTGGTTACAGTGTGTATGCTTCATCTTTGTTTTTTTAAATACACAACACAAACATGACTACAGTCCGATGAACTCACACCGGAGTGCACGTTACAGCTGCCGAAAAAAGTGCATCATGAATTGGAGGTGGGGGTGTGCATATATTTAGCACCAGAATGTAAAGGGATGGTCTAGTGGTTAAGTGGTGGGTTTGAGACTGGAGGACCCCTGATAAGATCCAGCCCAGAAAATCCTTAAGGGCCCTTGGTCAATGTCCTCAATCCCAGAGTAGCTCCTGGTGTGCAGTTGAGCAATTTGCATGGCAAAATGCTGACCTTTGTGTGTGACAATAAATGAATGTGAGCCAACATAGTTCTGAGAAGTTTCATAGCTTTGAGAATCTGATTCAAATGAAAAAGTACTGTATTAATGCAGTATAAAAATTTAGTTTTTGACATTTCACAAGAATTAAAAAAAAACATCCTGCAAAGAGACGGTTCATTCACAATGCAGCCTAAAGATCATCAGCTATGTAAAGTTAATGCTGTTTCTTGTTTCCACGATACCAACAATGTACTGAACCTTGATTTTTGTCAAAATCAAAAGCCTCTTCTCCTCTTATACTTTTTGGATAAGAGGAGAAGAGGCTCTCGGGCTGATGTCCAGGTGAAGAGAAGGCGTGCAGCGGCGCGTTTGGGCGCCACCACCGGTGGCCGAGGACGGGCTTGCTTCCTCTACCACATTCCTCTCTTTGATGTGTGTGATGGCACATCTGCATCGACACCTGTTCGGTTAGGTACGGGTGTTCTAGACCAGTGTTTTTCAACCTTTTTTGAGTCGCGGCACCCTTTTTATATTTACAAAATCCTGCGGCACACCACCAACTAAAATAATATTATAATGCTATTACCTCTGGTTTTGCGCAAAACCCAATTATCGCAACAGAAAATCGATACAGAAAACATCGCATTTCGAAAATCCTCAAGCATTTTGCGCTCTGATCTCAAGTAGGGCTGTCACGATTAGAAATTTCTGGAGACGATTGTCAGACAAATAATTGCGATTGACAAATATATTGTCTATTTTTTTTCTTTTTTTCCCCTTCTTTATATTCTACTATTGTAGTATAATTACACAACTCTGGAAGAACGTTTGGCTTCTGTGAGTGGAGAAACTGGGAATGGTGCAACATTTTTATTTTTATCTTCATTTTACATACAGTCCCAACTTTTTCTGATTTGTGGTTGTTTCTGTTGCATTTCTGAAATTGTTTCTTCTCATCAGTCACGTTTTGTGCTTAAACACTACATTAAGCTCAAGACTGAACAAATAAATACCTTTGGAAAATAACAGCTGTTAAAGTTCAGAGTTCTCACCTGCTTTTTGTGATCTGTGCGTCTGAACATTTTTTTTTGTGTGTGTATCTCAGTTCATTCATATATTCTCATTTTTTAAATATGTTTTTTAAAGATATTTGACCGTTTATTTCATCTCATGATCTCATAAATTCAGCATACGACGCGCACATGGTGTGAACAGGACGGTAACGGCAGAATCACACCTTTAGAGAAAGTTCAGAGAGCAGTAAAAGCTTCACGTTTTCGTTTTGTTAACATGTTCACTCCATTTAAAATCCTCTCTCTGCTCCGCGCTCGCTGCGCACTGAACGTGTCGCGCCTGCATTCAGGAATCTCCCTCACCCACGCCCTCCCCTCCCTCGCAGTCTGCAGCCTGTTAACTCCGCGCGCGTGCACACACAGGCACAGACACACCGACAGCTCCGCATTTTAGACGGCTTTTGAAGAAGACGGCACTGTTTTAATCGGCCGTCAGCCTCCTTGTTATTGTCCCGCCTTAAGACGAGAGCGAGGCTGCAGCACAATGACGTCAGATTCTGAGTCGTTTTATGCTTTGTGGATAAAAAATAATTCACGGTAATCGCGAATATGAAAAATAATCGCGAATATGAAAAATACCCACGGCACCCCGGTTGAGAATCACTGTTCTAGACTTTTCTCAGCACTGGTATCCTGGTGGCGTAGTTCCATCGCTACTGTGCACTTCCGTGTTTACGCCTCCGCCTGCACGGATCAGCTGGAGTCCACGTGACCACTGTCTTCGTCCTATCCCATTGCGAGCCTCAGACAGCGCCTACGTGACGTCGTCCACCTTGCGCCTTGGTTTATTGAACGTGCGTTCAATCGCCAATAAATCATTTTCCCTGAATGATCTTATATCAACGGAAATGTTGGACTTAATGTGGCTTTCGGAGACTTGGCAGAGAGAAGAGGAATTTCTTCATTTAAATGAGCTCTGCCCTGCTGGGTTCTGTGTCCTTGGGAAGCCCCGCCCCTGTCGCCGTGGTGGGGGCCTTGCCATCGTTTATAAAGAGGATTGTGTGTGTAAAGGGGTACAGTCACAGGATTTTCCCTCCTTTGAATCACAGTTGGTCAAGGTGGGTTTCTCAAACCCATTTTTCTGTGTGTTGGTTTACCGCCCCCCAGGCCCTGCTACTGCCTTTCTTAAGGATTTTAGTGACTTTTTATCCTCTATTATAACGTTGGAATCTGTTTTAATTCTTGGAGATTTTAACCTTCATGTTGATGACAAGTTATCTTGTTCTGTTATGGAGCTTTTATCGTTGACTGAAGCTTTTAATTTTGTGCAACATGTTTCTGAGCCCACTCACCAAAAGGGTCACATTTTAGATTTAGTTTTTACACTTGGCCTAGACATTTTAAATATGTCTATAAAAGATGTCCACTTGAGCGACCATAGTCTTGTTTCATTTGACCTGCATTCCAGCTCTGATCAGAAGCCCTTAGAAGTTAAGTCTCGGAGGCGTATCATCACTGCTGAGACTGCAGAAAGATTTTCTTCTATGTTTAATCCTTGTTTGTTCACTGATTTTCTTGATGTGGACAATTTTATCCAGTGTTTTAACCAACACTGTGATACTATTCTTGATCAGTTGGCTCCTGTTAAATACAACGTGTCTTTACAGAAAAATGAGTGCCCTTGGATAAATGAAGAGCTCTTAAGTCTTAAGAGACTGTGTCGAAGGACTCAACACCTGTGGAAATCCTCTAAACTTGAGGTTCACAGGCTTCATCTCAGGGAGCTGGTTCTATCATATAACAAAATGGCTGAGAGTGCCCGTTCTGTCTACATACGTCAGCTGGTGTCTGTGAATAAGAAGAATCCCAGAGTGTTGTTTGATACAATCCACTCTCTTGTATGTCCTGCTGCTTCAGTTACTCCTGTGTTTTCTGAAACTGACAGCAATGCTTTTTTGAGTTTTTTCACTGACAAAATCAAGTTAAGGATAAAATTCCACCCTCCCTGTGTGGTACTTCTACTGTTATTGAGCCTGTTCCCAGCATTTGGTCTTCATTTAGGGCTGTGACACTTGCTGATATTTCGGCATTGGTGAGCAAGATGAAACCTTCCTCTTGCTCATTGGACATCCTTCCCTACAGGCTCTTTATTAAAGTATTTGAGGTAATTGGTCCGTGCATTACTAGAATGGTAAATCTTTCTTTGTCCACCGGTGTGTTTCCCAGTGCTTTTAAGCATGCCATAGTGTTGCCTCTACTGAAAAAACCAGGTTTAAATCAAATGGAGCTAAGTAGTTTTAGACCTATTTCTAAGCTCCCATTCCTGTCTAAGATCCTCGAGAGGGTGGTTTCAGACCAACTGGCACTCTTCCTGGATCAGAATAACATTCATGACAGGTTTCAGTCCGGTTTTCGTAGACAACACTCTATGGAAACGGCTCTTTTGAAAGTGTCCAGTGACATTATGATGTCTGCTGATGCTGGGAAATCCACCGTGTTGGTTCTTTTGGATTTGTCCTCTGCCTTTGATACTGTTGACCACCAGGTCCTGCTGAATAGACTGAGGGATCATGTCGGACTGTCGGGGTCAGTTCTACTGTGGTTTTTTCATATCTGTCTGGGCGCAGCTTTAGCATTTTTGCTAACCAGATAAGGTCAGAGTCTGCGGACCTGTTATGTGGAGTCCCTCAGGGTTCTGTATTGGGCCCCATTTTGTTTTTATTGTACTTGATCCCTTTAGGTAGGATCATTCAAAGATTTACTGATGTCTCTTACCAGTTATTTGCGGATGTCATCCAGCTTTACTGCTCCTTTAAGCCATCTGAGATTAAGAGGCTTGATTCCCTCCTCCATTGTTTGGCGGAAATTAAACAATGACTAACGAATAACTTTCTTCAGCTTAACGCAGACAAAACAGAGACATTGGTTATTGCCCCTGATACCCATATTCCAGGTATTCAGCAGTACTTGGGAGACCTGGGCCAGTCTGCTAAATCATGTCTTTGAAACCTGGGTGTCATTTTTGACAAAGACATGTCGTTGGTACAGCATTGTAAACAGCTGACGAGGAATTGCTTCTTTCAATTAAGAAACATCTCTAAGCTCAGGAAAATGGTGTCTCGAAATGATTTAGAGCTTATTATTCATGCTTTTGTGTCAACACGTTTAGACTATTGTAACAGTTTGTTTTCATGTCTAAACAAGGAGGAGTTGCGTCGACTGCAGTTGGTACAGAACTCTGCAGCAAGAATTCTGACACAAGCTAACAGAAGGACTCATATTTCCCCAATTTTAAAGGAGCTTCATTGGCTGCCAGTGTCCTTCAGGATCAATTTTAAAATTTTGTTTTTAACTTTTAGAGCTCTACATGGCCAGGCGCCTCCCTATATCTGTGACCTCATCCAGCCTTATGCCCCTGCCAGGGCTTTGAGGTCTGTGGACCAAAATCTGTTGATGGTTCCTCGCACCCATTTTGCAACCAGAGGAGAGCGATCCTTCCAGGCTGTTGCTCCCAGGCTTTGGAATGGTCTCCCGCTCTCTCTGCGCTCACTGGACTCTGTCGATACTTTAAAAGCCAACTTAAGACTTTCTTTTTTACTCAAGCGTTTGCTTAGCTTTTAGGCTGCTCTGTGATCCTATGTTATGTTTTGTGTTTTTATGTCTCGGCCATTGTCTGATGTTTTGTGTGGTGTACTCTGCTTTTATGTTGTGAAGCACCTTGTGGCTCTTGTCTGTGAAAGGTGCTATATAATAAAATTACTTACTTAAACAAATGGTGGTCTGGAATATACGCTGCAGGACCACCCACCCCCAAACATTTTTTTTTTAAGAAAAAGTGAGTTACAGTCTAGAAATAATGGTACAACCCCTGGCAATAATTATGGAATCACCGGCCTTGGAGGATGTTCATTCAGTTGTTAATTTGTAGAAAAAAAGCAGATCACAGGACATGACACAAAACTAAAGTCATTTCAAATGGCAACTTTCGGCTTTAAGAAACACTATAAGAAATCAGGAAAAGAAATTGTGGCAGTCAGTAATGGTTACTTTTTTAGACCAAGCAGAGGAAAAAAATATAGACTCACTCAATTCTGAGGAATAAATTATGGAATCATCCTGTAAATTTTCATCCCCAAAACTAACACCTGCATCAAATCAGATCTGCTTTTAGTCTGCATCTAAAAGGAGTGATCACACCTTGGAGAGCTGTTGCACCAAGTGGACTGACATGAATCATGGCTCGAACACGAGAGATGAAACAAAGGAGAGGATTATCAAACTCTTAAAAGAGGGTAAATCATCACGCAATGTTGCAAAAGATGTTGGTTGTTCACAGTCAGCTGTGTCTAAACTCTGGACCAAATACAAACAACATGGGAAGGTTGTTAAAGGCAAACATACTGGTAGACCAAGGAAGACATCAAAGCGTCAAGACAGAAAACTTAAAGCAATATGTCTCAAAAATTGAAAATGCACAACAAAACAAATGAGGAACGAATGGGAGGAAACTGGAGTCAACGTCTGTGACCGAACTGTAAGAAACCGCCTAAAGGAAATGGGATTTACATACAGAAAAGCTAAACGAAAGCCATCATTAACACCTAAACAGAAAAAAACAAGGTTACAATGGGCTAAGGAAAAGCAATTGTGGACTGTGGATGACTGGATGAAAGTCATATAGTGATGAATCTCGAATCTGCATTGGGCAAGGTGATGATGCTGGAACTTTTGTTTGGTGCCATTCCAATGAGATTTATAAAGATTTATAAAGATGACTGCCTGAGAGAACATGTAAATTTCCACAGTCATTGATGATATGGGCTGCATTCAGGTAAAGGCACTGGGGAGATGGCTGTCATTACATCATCAATAAATCACAAGTTTACGTTGATATTTTGGACACTTTTCTTATCCCATCATTTGAAAGGATGTTTGGGGATGATGAAATCATTTTTCAAGATGATAATGCATCTTGCCATAGAGCGAAAACTGTGAAAACATTCCTTGCAAAAGACACATAGGGTCAATGTCATGGCCTGCAAATAGTCCAGATCTTAATCCAATTGAAAATCTTTGGTGGAAGTTGAAGAAAAATGGTCCATGACAAGGCTCCAACCTGCAAAGCTGATCTGGCAACTGCAATCAGAGAAAGTTGGAGCCAGATTGATGAAGAGTACTGTTTGTCACTCATTAAGTCCATGCCTCAGAGACTGCAAGCTGTTATAAAAGCCAGAGGTGGTGCAACTAAATACTAGTGATGTGTTGGAGTGTTCTTTTGTTTTTCATGATTCCATAATTTTTTCCTCAGAATTGAGTGATTCCATATTTTTTTCCCTCTGCTTGGTCTAAAAAAGTAACCGTTACTGAACTGCACAATTCTTTCCTGATTTCTTATAGTGTTTTCTTAAAGCCAGAAAGTTGCCATTGAATGACTTTAGTTTTGTATCATGTCTGTGATCTGCTTTTTTTTCTACAAAATTAAACAACTGAATGAACATCCTCCGAGGCCGGTGATTCCATAATTTTTGCCAGGGGTTGTATTCGGACACAGATTTTGTATTTTTTTTTTTTTTGCCTCTGTGTGGCACCACAGTGGAACTGAAATAAACCAGTCAAGATTTGTTTGTAGTGTAAACTTTCATCTTTAATCCAAGGGCTTCAATAGAAAACTCAAATTAACAATTTAGGAATTACATCTTTTTTTATACACAGTCCCTCCATTTTTAGAGGATTTACAGATATTTAGTAGTTTGTTAAATCACTTTTACGGTGTGTTTTTTTTTGATAGTCTGGACTGTCTTGTAGCTGTCTTGGTGGCTTCCCTCACTTGTCTCTTGCATCATGGTCACTCAGTTATTGATGACTGCCTAAAGTACCATATTGTTCTACTTCTTACTGCTTGATGAGGTATTCAGTGACTTCAGAATGGTCACGTCCACGGATTTTGCTTTAAAATACTTTTAATATTTAATCTGTCCAAATTAGTTATTGCCTCTAAAAAAGATGTGGCCATGCATAAAAATGGCTGTAATTTCTAAATGGGTAATGTGATGCTCTTGTTAAACATCTTGAACTAATGAATGCTGTTGGTGTTGCAGGAACACCCCCATGGTTTCCTTTTAACTCCATTGTTGTATGGCCTTGCCTTGCAATGTGGAGCGCCTTGGGGCAACTGTTTGTTGTGATTTGGCGCTATACAAGAAAAAAGTTGATTGATTGATTGATTGATGTACAGACAAAATGACAAAATTTTCACTGTCCAAATACTTCAGAACCTGAAGAAAGTTCTTTGTAACAGCAGTTATAAGTCACAAAATAAATTCGGGAAGCTTTTTTTTTTCTTCTCACTCTTTACTCACATTAGCTTCATGTGAAGGTCAACAAAAGCGAACACAAGAAGGCTCCAGATGAGATCACTGACATTGAGCCCATATTTATGAATCCTGCTGTACTACCACAACTCTTCCACAAGGGCAGTCACACTAATGAAAGTGAATTCCGAGAAATTAGAACATTTGTATTTGTGCAGGTTTTTACATGTTTGTCTGCTGACTTGGTCTAAAATTTGATATGAGTTAATGTAAACACAAAATACAGTTTATATGAACATCACCGACATGGTTACTCAGAAACCAACATGTTGAAAAATAATTAAAAAATAAATAAAAATAAAAACAACTCTCAAAGTCTCCCCAAATTCCGTGTACAATTTCCTGTATTGTCAATTGTGTTTGGTAGCATGGCCCAAGCAGAAGGTACCCCTTTGAGTCTGGTCTGCTTGAGGTTTCTTCCTCAAATCATCAGAGGGAGTTTTTTCTTACCACTGTCGCCTGTGTTCTTGCTCTGGGGTTTGGTAAGGTTAGACCTTACTTGTGTGAAGAGCCTTGATGCAACTTTGTTTTGATTGAAATGAAATAAATTGAAAATTAAAAAAAAAAAAGAAAGCTGTTTTGGTGGTTCACTGGAGACGGATCCAACACGACTGTCAAAGATGAATCGAGTCTTCAGGAGCTTGAACTGTAACGACAGTTTATTATGACCAAGTTAGTAAAAATGTTAACTAGTCCCTTTAATAATGCTACTAGTAATAATAACAACACGTGAAGGTGAATAATTCAGTCACTGTGTTTTTAGGTTCTTTCTGTCATGATTAAAACAAACATTTTGATCAAATAAATCTAATTTATTGAGGTTTTACAATGACCTCCGATGGGAACCGTTCCCGTCCTGACTATCAGGAGGATCCGCAGCTCACGGCGAACATGGTTCCTTTACAACAACAAGGATGAAGTTCTTGATGTTTTCAGTTGTCACTGTCAAAGTTGACCAGCAGCATGGATGACCCGGTTTTGCTGGGAGTCAACTCAACACTGGCTTTGGTTTCTTTTTTCGGCCCCACCACACCAGTCCTGCAAAAATAGCAACGATACAGTAACGACCACGAGCAGTGATACGGCAGCGATACAGTAACAACAAACCCCTAATGTGTCGTGGATTGTTCACGTCTGGTGTCTAACGATCGGTTCGTTAGGGGCTGGCGTACTTGTGTGTGACGGGTTTGCCGTCAGTGAGATGGACGCCTTCTAAGACGAAGCTGCAGTCCTGCAGCGGTTCTGGTAGCGGGTTGGTGAAGGTCAGCTCTGCCGTCACCGCCTGCTCAATTGTAGCTTCTCCCAGCAGCTGCAGAGACCAAACATCTCATCACTCAGCACACACATGCATTGATGTGTGCAAACACATCATGATTGAATTCATGAAACGGTTTCATCCCACCACTCGTACCCTGATCTTTATCTGTGGCTGGTCCAGGACTATGGTCTTATCTTCTTTCTGGTAGTCGGTGGTTTGCTTGTCCATGGTGACGGCTGTCAGATGGATCAGCCTGTCTGAGGTGATCACTGGTCCGTAGTTTTTGTATTTCAGGGTGAGTGAAAGGCGCCTCTCTGGACAAGCACAGAGTCTCAGGTCACAAACAAAAACTCCACGTTACCATGACACCGTCATCAGATGGACCCACCTTCTCCCGCGGCCACGTCCACGGTGTCTGACGTAAATCCGCAGCTCTCTCCTCGCGTGCCATTGTAGCCGACCGCTTTGGCAAAGAATAGACACTTGCACGTCTTTGCCTTCATGTAGTTGTTCCTGATGACGGTGTGGACATCGAAGTCGGAGCCCACCATCATGTCGTCAGAGAGTTTGATCTTCAACGACAACATTCATCTATTAAAGTGTCTGAAAGTGATCATTAAAATAAAAACATCATCTTTTATATTCATCATTCACTTTTTTCCCAGGTTTTCAGTAAAATCAGTTACTTTGGTGATGAAAAACGTGATGCAAGTTTATGCCATCAGAGATGTCTGAAAAAAGATTAAATAAGTTAATTATTTTAAAAAAACCCTGTCATTTCAGATTGCTTGCTGTCGATCCTCCATCTGTTCTACACTGACTCAAAGACAATAAAACAATCCCGAAAAGATATTTTACATTTAAAGGTTTCATGTTGTACAAAGTATATATTTAAAAAAAAAACATATTTTACAGTCACATATGGAGGTTACATTTAAACTTTCTTAAATTTACAGAATTCTGCATCTTTGTAGGTAAAAATCTGTCCTCTTCAAAGTGAAATGTAGGATGGAAACTCTTCATTTTGGAACTCTATGACATCACAGAAGTCTTTGATCCTTAAACACAACCAAGGGGAGGTGATGGTCTAGTGGTTAAGGCGCTGGGCTTGAAACCAGAAGATCCTCTGTTCAAATCCCAGCCTGACTGGAAAATCACTAAGGGCTCTTGGGCAAGGTCTATAATCCCCTATTGCTCCCCGTGTGTAGTGAGCTCTTGTATGGCAGCACCTTCACATTGGGGTGAATGAGGCATTATTTATAAAGTGCTTTGAGCATCTGATGCAGATGGAAAAGCGCTATATAAATGCAGTCCATTTACCATTTTACCGATGTAATGAAGAATCAGGATCAAAGGACAAGTCTTTGATATCAAATCCATTGATCCTGATTACAGCAACCAGGTATAAGAATCAAAAATTTGATCAGGATTACATGTCAGATTGTTTGATCTTGATCACTCATCTTTGATCCTTACACCTGACTACCATGAGGTCAAAAGAATCTGAATGAAGGGATGAATCTTTGCTCTCTTATTACTTTGACCCTGATTATATTCATCTGGTATAAGGATCAACAATGAGTGATCAGGATTAAAGGTCAGCAATCAGCCCCCACCCCCCCCCAAAAAAATCATATTCAAAGATTAGTGAGCAATATCAAAGTTCAGTCTTCAGTTCCAAATTTAGTGATCAGAACTTATCAGCCATAAAGATCAAACATCAACAATTAGAAAAAAACCTGAAAGATCAGGATCAATGGTGAGTGTGTAGGATCCCATGGTTGTCTGAACTTTGATCATGATCCAGATAAAGGATCTGTGTCTGATGGACATGAATGGATTTTTGAAGACAGGTATTTCAAAGACGGGAGCTGGAACTCACAGTTTTTCATATATCTTTATGAAATTTTACTGAAGATTCATATCCTGATAGGCAAGAACTGATTCAATTTCCAAGGTCAAAGGTCAAAGTCAGGAAAAATCTTGGAAAAATCTCTATCCTTTAAAATTTAATGAATTAAAAAAAAAAACTGTCAAAAAAGATGAACATTCTTTCATATTTGAGAGTGTTATGTAGGACGGTATTCTTTATCGCCTGACAAAGTTTGATCTGGATCTGATCCGGACCGCTGATTTACTATATTTGATTTTGACATTGAAAAGCCATTTAATCTATATTTGTATTATATTTTATCTTATGAAAAGTCACTTCTAACAGGACTTTGACCTTGAAAGTTTTTTCCAAGGTAAAATGGGTGGAATTGAAAGCTAGTGGTGGAGGTTTGCGCTCTATGAGTGCGGCGCTCTAGTTCTAAACTGGATCAGGGTTTTTACGACTTTGACATTCTGAAGAATTATTTTGTAAACGCCCGCAGTCTCACTTATGTCTCTTCTGTGTGGACTTTGTCCTCTGTGCTTGTGTTTGTGAGTGTAAGAGCTCAGAGACACCTTGATATGGAGTCCTGGCTCTTCTCCTCGCTGCTGGAGCTTGTTGTGGTGCTGAGCCTTCTCAAAAACCCGCCGCTCCTCCACTGAGCCTGAAAACCATCACAGGTCAGCACTCAGACGCACGCGGCTCTCGAGTGCCTGCAGGATGGAGTGTGTGTCTGTGTGAGCATCGTACCTTCAGGATACTTGTACTTGTGCGTGATGTCACGGCGGTCATCAGAACCTACAGCTTTGGTGCTGATGCATTTTCCCACAGATTTACTCGACCCGCTAAATTTGACAAACTCTCCATTTGACAGACGCACCATGTCCACAACGTCTGCATTCACCTGATTCCACAGGCCAGGAGAGCATGGAGAACATGGAGAAGGTCAACAGTCAATCAACAAACAGCCCAAAGGAGTTTATTTCCTCACAAATCAGGTTTACATGAGAGCTTTTGTTTGGAGCTACAACTGAGTCTTAGCATCATAATAAGAACTAGCGTGTTGCTGGTGGGGATCCACGGGCTCTGGATTGGGTTGTGTTCATAAAATAGGTAGCTGACATTTTTCAAGGTTGGTAATAAATTAAGTTTCTATTATGAGTTGGAGTGGTGTGTGAGTCCAGAATGTAAATATCAACGTCCATTGTTTAGAGGATAAGGATACCAATGGTAAATGTCAACTCTCCACAGTTCCTCTGACTGAAGCCGTACACACGCACGCACAGACAGGCCACTTGGCTTTTATAATATAGATAATAATAGTTTGGTTTTGTCTCTGCTTAAAGGGAAAACACACCTCAGCAAAAATAAAAGGCGTGTCGTAGTTCTTAGTCAGCTCTCCTTCTTTGATGGCCCTCAGTGAAGCCGGCCCGCAGCAGAAAACACCTGAAAGCAACATAAAACTTTAAGCCACATCATCAGGCACACAAGGTTCTGACACAATGACATCAAATAACTGTTGTTAAACTTCCGACTCTTCCATTTTCCCTCTGCACTGGAAAATGCCATCCTTTGTGTGTGTGTGTGGAGAATGAAGTAGCACTCCATCTGTGCTCTGAGCTTTACACCTCATTTCCACATCTCCTCCTGGCATCCGTCCAACTGCCTGCAGGAGACGATAGCGTAGCGTCCAGTTTGTTTTTTGCTGTTTTTTTGTTTGTTTGTTTGCTTTTTATACACTTTTCCCCATTCAATTCAATTTATTTCATTTATCCATCCATCCATTTTCTTCCGCTTTATCCAGAGTCGGGTCGCGGGGGCAGCAGCTCAAGCAAAGCCGCCCAGACCTCCCGATCCACACACACCTCCCCCAGCTCCTCCGGGGGAACCCCAAGGCGTTCCCAAGCCAGCCAAGAGATGTAGTCCCTCCAGCGTGTCCTGGGTCTTCCCCGGGGCCTCCTCCCAATGGGATGTGCCCGGAACACCTCTCCAGCGAGGCGTCCAGGGGGCATCCAGAAAAGATGCCCGAGCCACCTCAACTGACTCCTTTCGACATGGAGGAGCAGCGGCTCGACTCCGAGCTCCTCCCGAGTGATTCCTCCTCTAATTATTTCATTTATATAGCACCAAATCACAACAAAGTTCCCACAAGGCGGTTCACACAAGTAAGGTCTAACCTTACCAACCCCCAGAGCAAGAACACAGGTGACAGTGGTAAAGAAAAACTCCCTCTGATGATTTTAGGAAGAAACCTCAAGCAGACCAGACTCAGAGGGGCGACCCTCTGCTTGGGCCATGCTACCGACACAGCTGACAAAATGAATATACTGGAAATTTTTGTATTTTGTTTCTATCTGCATGTGCGCAAATGACATATCAGTCCAATGTGTGAGTGACGCTCTCTGCTGCATTTGTTGGACGTGTGCTGTGACGCCTGGTGAGGCCGCCGCTGTCCTCTCCTTTCTCCTCGCTCGTTGCTCAGCCCGCGGCCGATGTGCTTGATGAATTCCTGGGCAAAACGTAGTTCCCAGATAATTAGGATATATTCCTGTGAGATAATAAGTATATCTCATCTAAATAATTCTAAAATTTACCTGTAATAAAATTATAAAGATAACAGAAGTTTTAAGAGTGGCTGTAATAAATATTTAAGAAACTTAAAGTTTATGAACAACTTCACCTGTTATCGCTCAAGCACATTGTAAACATTGACACGATGGAGTTTGATGGAAGAGTTCAGAAAGATACGATTGGAATGTTTTGATTACTATTTACAGTTGGCGATGAACGACTTGGGTGTTAACTTCGTGTTAAAGGCAGAACAAGAAACTGCACTGAAAGAGATCTATCTGGGAAGAGACACATCCTGTATGTTGTTGCTCCAACGAGAGCGGCATGCTGAGCAGGGTGGCAACAGTAGTCCAGCGAGCTCAATCTGTGGGTGAGCTATCCCACAATGCCAAAATAGCAGAGATGCCGGTCCAATGACAGCGGCACTCTGAGCAGGTTGGTTTTAGGCTACAGCACAACAATCCTGAGGTCAAATGTCATGTGAATGTGAATCGTGACCAGAACCTGTGACCACTTTGGTTATGGCGGGGTGAGGAAGTGATGGTTTGCCAAAGCAGTAAACAAGAGAAGAAGAAGAAGAAAGAAACAGAAACAGCAGACTCATTGAAAACTGTTTGCATTAAAGTTCCAGTTTACCTTCACTTTCCTCCTGTGGGGTTGGATCACTGGTTTGCCATCCATCACACTCGGGCCCCAGATCTGGACGAGTCATCCAGCTATCCACCCAAACGTGGAAATTCCTGCAACAATATGTCACACTGTCAAGTCGAACATGATGAAATGAAGTCCCTAGACAACTGAGACAGTCTATGTGGGTCCAAGACCCAGAAATGTGAACTCACTGATGTTCCATGATCTTTCCTGCTTGCTTGTTGGGACCATTGGTTAATAGGACCATTGGACTTTATGAGTAACTGCATGCTTTGCAGTGTCTTCTCGGTCCTTGTTTGAAGATTCTTTGTTGTACTTTATTTTATTTGTTAATTCGTAGTTGTGGTAATCTGTCCCTTACCAGGGAGACTGTCTCTTGATTGATACATTCAGGGTTGATCTAGAGACACCTGTGAGTGAGTTTGTTTAACATGAGAATGTGGCTACACGCCCATAAACACATGGTCTCTGACAGATCCTGAGTCTGGTCCAATAACTGGGAAATCCCAGAAGATCAGGATCTGAGGACCTGCGGCAGCCTTCATCCACCTTCACAGCCGCTGGGTTGCAAAGCCTCACCTCCTCTGCCTGATCCACTATTGAGGACTTCTTGTTAGCTGTCTTGTGTTCAGGGTTCCTGTTGGACCTTCACTGTTGCCGTAGCAACCACAGGGCCCACAAGATCCCCACCATATTTCACCCCAACAACCAATCATCTAGAATTTGCAGTATGTCCAGAGCAGCAGTCTGGTCTGCTTGAGCTTTCTTCCTCTGGGAGCTTTTCCTGACCACGACTGCCAGTGTTCTTGTTCACGGGGTGGGTCAGGTTAGACCTTGTGTCGTGTCCATGAAATATTGGTTTAAAAAGTATGAATTAATTTATGCCTGTTGGTAACAGATGATAAGTCTGATTTGTACACGATACTTACCAGACTGAATCCCCCTCAGAAAGACTTTCACCAGTTTCATCGTAAAGGTTTTCTATCAGTAGATTGGCGTTGGTGTCATGAGCCGATCCAAAGTTAGTAACCACTCGACACGGGATCCCGAGGGCCCGCGACACTGGAGAAGGAAGCAGAATTCCATGTCACTGCTCCCGCACGCAAACAGGCTTCACACATCGTCAGCTATAAATCAGCTGGAAAACATCAAAGGAGGTCAGAGTTTCTGTTCTGGATGTTCAAGGACACAAAACATTAATGTGGAAAATAAGGAAAAAACTGTGCCGCCAGCATTCTGATCTTCAAACCCATTCTCTTTGACATTAAGATTCATGTTGTCACAATGCTCTAATTTTACTTTCTCAGTTATAACAACCTTGGATCAGGTGTCTCAGACTACTGGGACGGATATGACCCATGAAGTTGTTATAAGGCTTTTGATATCAACAAATAACTTTATTCGATGTGTATCACCACGTCCACCTCCTGCAGAACTGATTCAGGTCCTGGATAGTGGCAGCCACCCACACAGACAACAAGGCCATCCCCACCTCACAGAAATAGCCCTCTGTCACAAGGGCGTGTCCTCGGCTTTTTCCAGTTGTTGGTGTCCTGAACACCGAAGGAGTTGCGTGCTGGATCACGTACCGTCAAATGTACCACATTGCCAAAATGTATCTCACAATGAAAGTGATACTCCTGATCTGAGGCTGTCCAATTAATCACAAAGTCTTTCCTACGGTACTCAACAATCCTCTGGAGAGACCTGGAACCAAGGACGTCCAGTCAGTGTCTCAGGTCACAGGTTAGCGTCCAAGTCTCGCAACCATACAGCAAGACAGGAAGCACCAGGACCCTAAAGACCTTCATTCTTCTGCAAATTTATCAGCATCACCCAACACCTCATGACTCTGTAAGGTCTTAGCAGACATCTCAAAGTCTCAAAGGGACCCAGAGACATGAATGTCACTGCCAAAATATGAATGGACGGGGACAAGACCAACTATACTGAGTCTGAGCCAAGACCTTAAAGGGTCCAGACCAAGAGTTTAGGATGTCGGAGAGGTCGAGACCCAGTCAGAGACCGAGACTTAACTTTACCTCTGTTAATATTAAAAAGTGATATTTGTGTCAGGAAGTCTGGATCAGCACCTCAGCAGGATTCAACTTCCAAGCAAAAAGTAAAGTACTCCAAAACTGAACATGTTTAAAGTCTCTGAGACCGATACTGAACTCACATTACTGCATGTTAATAATGATTCATGTAATAATATTTTTAATGAACATGTTCACTTATTCTACTGCAGTTGAGTAGAACTGCTTTCAATTCCGAGACGAGTCAGTGAGCAGATGGTCTCAATAGCAGGACCCGACTCCAGGACTACAACAGTAGTAGGAATAGGAGGGTCTGGAAGCTCAACATGTATTTTCTGTTGATTAACTAATGAAAATGTATAAATAATTAGCATTTATTATATGGCTGTGACACTATGTCTGCTCTGATTGGCTGATTACCGGTTGGATATTTTCCCATATCAGTCCGTTACCATGACAATTGGTCCAGAATGTGTATTTTCGTTACAAACCAGGAAGCTAAAAACACGATTAGAAAAACCAAGTCGAACATATCTAAAGAGCATCGTAAAAACACACAGGTTGAAAGTTTACCAGCTAACGACCGGACCGTCGGTTAGCAAGTCCTTCACGGAGGTGAAGAAACCGTCAGCAGTTTCATAGTCGACCTCTGTTTTTCGCACGGACCAAGTGCAGAGAGGTCAAAACACCTCAGTCTGATATTTCCCCGTTCAGACCTCATGCTCAGTTAATAATCCTTTATTATTAGTTTTATTACTTTTGACCCACAAAGAATCCTGTCCAGTAACATTCAGGTACTTAAAGTTTGAAGTGGATGCTGTTGAGGAAATACTCAGTATATCATCAAACATGACACCTCAAGGGAGCAAGAAATAAAACACTTAAACATCTGGATAAACTGTTAAAAACTCAGCGTGAACCAAACGGTGTGTTCAGGTTCCTGCACCAACCTGTGCAGGCCACAGCTGCAAAGACCCAGCACTGTCCGTAACGGACCGGTCCGCTCTCTGACCACTGGCGCAGGATGTCCCCGCTGCCCATCCACACCGCAGGGTGAACTCCACCCGTGTAGTCATGCCACTGGCCGACCAGCACGCCACTGTCGTCGTTACTGTTGATCTGTGTGACAAAAGAGGTGAAAAAAAGGACGTCTGTTATAAACTCTGGACGTGCTGATGAGTGTCTGGAGGAGATGGACGGCAGGTCCTTCCGTCCTGCTGCTGTGAAACAGGACAATCCACACTGTTCACAGTAAGTCTGTATATTTATTTATGTGTATTCCAGGTCAACAGTACTTTTGTTGAATCTGTTTTATTGAACACACACTGGACTCACATGAACCACTGTATCAACTGTAGTATTTGTGTCTCACTTACCTGTTCATAGTATTTCTCTATTTTTATTCTTTTGGTTGGTTTTGTCATTTTGTCATCAAATTTGTCATTTTTTATTGTTTGTCATTTTTGTCCTTTTTGTTGTTTTTTGTCCGTTTTCCCATCACATTTGTCTTTTGTCATTTTTGTTGCTTTTTGTCTTTTTTTGTTGTTTTGGTCTTTTTGTCTTTTTTTTTTGTTTTTTTTTTACATTTTTGTCCTTTTTGGTAGGAAAAAGGTTTGCAATGAAACAGTCAAAAGATGTTTTAATGAATTGTGGCTGACTGGGACACGTCTGAATGCGTCTGAATATGTGAGTAGCAACAACAAACTGTGATGCTGCCTGAGCTGTATTTTACAAAAGAACCAAAAAAACCACTTCACCTAACTGGCCATATTCTTTCATGTTTTATACCACCAGTGTCCTAATGATTAGAAAGTAGGTTGTTTGTGTTATTTTTGTTGTTATTCGTGGTGGAAATGAAGAAAAATGAGGATGAGACTCCCTTCTGCAGAGTGATTCAGGGAACTGTTACTCCAAGAAGTTGGAACCTGCTTGATGGAGAATATTGTCTTTGATTAGTGACATTTTCAGAAACATCAGAGGTGAAACAGCGACGCACTATTTACCCTGAGTGTTGGTGAAGCGGTGATAGCAGGGTATTGTTTTCTTTGGACAAGACAACTCAATAACTGCTGGACAGATTTCCTTCAAACTAAGTGGGAATGTTCACTGAAAGATTTCTTGAGATGATTTGATTTTGGAGTAGTTTAGTTAAGGAAAACATGGTCCAGAAATTCTTATTTTTGTATACCTCAACAATCAAAATAAAATAAAGTAAAATAAAGTTGAGTGTAAAATAAACCCAGGTGGAAAGTAAGACGTTTATCCGGAGAAACAAAAATTGAAAGTGGACTTCTCCCTTTTTGATGATGTTCTACACAGTTGAAGTAATGCCACCGAATGGGTACAACGTGTCAGTTTTGTTCTTCTACCCACCATGGCGCTCAGCACTCGGGTCACATAGACGGGGTCCCTCCTGGCGCTGCAATCCTGGTCAGGATCAGACTCAAACTTGGGGTTTTTGTCCAGCAGTTTTAGACAGATGTCCAGTATTCCTGACTCAAACTGCAAGCAGAGGGAAGAGATGTGCAGAATGTGCAGTAGAACAGATAAGGTGAGAAAGCTGCACAGGTTCTGTACCTGCCCAAAGTTCCAGGGGGTCCCTGAGATCATTTTATGTGTCCCCCTGTAGATCAGCCCGTGCTGAGACAAAACATACTCCTGCCGCTTTGTCTCGCTGCGCATGTAAACGGCGTCTCCTGAGACATTCACACAGAATAATATTTATTCACATGTCGTATCTGCTGCACTGTAAAAATAAGGTCAAATGCTGACTTAAAAACACCAGTAAACTCAATAGCAAAATTAGTTTAAAGGCAAAAGGTTCAAACTTATTTTGTCACTGACTTGTGTTTTCCATGTTTCAAAAACATTTCTCAAACACATATTAGTTAATCTTTTTTTTTTTAACTGTCATGTCAGACAATGAAAAATGTTATATTTTACAGCATTACTGATAAAGTTGTGGCTGTGACAGAGTGAAATCTACTTTCAGACAGAAGTGGTGCAAATTAGACTCAAAGAGTTAGAATATGTACAGAGTTGAAATTAACCTGTCCAGAGTTGATACAAATGAATCGCTTTTATAGAACACACTCCATCTGAATCAGAAGCTCAGAGTATTTTAAACTGATGCCTAACACACACACACACACACACACACACACACACACACACACACACACACACACACACACACACACACACACACACACACACACACACACACATTAAGGACCTTGCCCAGGGGTCCTTAGTGATTTTCCACTCTGGCTGGGATTTGAACCAAGGATCCTCTGGTCTGAAGTCCACTGCTTTAACCACAATCTTGACTTTGGGATTATAATTCTCATAAATTTAAAGTCAAGACTGATAAAATCTCTGAGAAACAAGTGCAACAACGTGCAAGGTTTAACACTGAGAGTGTTAAATTTAACACTTAGAGAAAAAAATCAATTGTGAAATGTTTGCCTGAAATTTTAACACTCCAATTTTTGCTGTGGATCACATCACATTCTTCACAGGATCTCCATGAAATTTCATAACATGACTTTAATCAGGATTAGTGGGTGTGTAGGTCAGATCACATAAATCTAGACTACATTAATAATAAACCAGCAAACAGACCATCTCTGGTGAAAGAATTTAAAATTTCAACTTTTACATTTTTAGTCATTTTTATATTTATGGACAATTTTTACATTTCTGACTATTTTTATATTTCTGGACAGTTTTTATGTTTCTTGTCAATTTTTATATTTCTGGACAGTTTTTATATTTCTAATAGAGCTGGGCAAGTTAACACGTTATTATCACGTTAACGCATTAATTAATTAACACCAACAATTTTTTTAATTACACATTAATGCAGTTGTTTTTTTATTGTAAGAGTCTGTTGCTCACACGCTTTTGTTTTGCAAGTCTATCGCTGACTGCTGCCGCGCTCACAGGAACCAGTGTGATGAGTCCCTGACACTGGAAAACAAAAGAATTGGCAGATAAACCAACCAACATGGAGAACTATTGATAAACAAAGCCAAGAGAGGCTCATAAAAACAACAGCGAAATGGATTGCTACAGACTGCAGGCTGATTAGTGGATGGATTGGGGATGCTCCTTTTATACCCAATCATGACATTCACCTGTTTCCATTTAAGTGTTCTTTGAGCATTCCTCAACTTTCCCAGTCTTTTGTTTCCCCGTCCCAACTTTTTTGAAACATGTTGCAGGCATCCATTTCAAAATGAGCAAATATTTCCACAACAACAAAAAAGTTTATCAGTTGGAACATTAAATATCTTGTCTTTGTGGTGTATTCAATTATTATGTTTTTATTTACATTTTACACAACATCCCAACTTCATTGGAATTGGGGTTGTAAATAACTTTAAACTAAGGTATCACTCAATAAAACACTGAAAACACTAAGTTATTTAAACTAATGTATTGCTGAATAATAAAAGAGTTACATTTTTTTATGGAGTGATACATTAGTTTGAAGGTTGAAACGCACAAGTCAGACTCCAGAAAAAATTAAGTTATGACATTATCTGCTTTTCAATCAATCAATCAATCAATCAACTTTCAACATCACAACATTGAAATAACATGAAGCTCAGTATTTTGAAGCCCATAATCCAAGCCAACCACTCACTTATGATGTCATGTTGTTTCATAATTTAGACATCAAAACACCTATGGACATCATTTTAACAAGATCTACAACCCCAATTCCAATGAATCGCTGTGCGATTAATCATGATTAATCATGGGGTTAATCATTATTTTTTCATTCAATCACTTAATTTTTTTCATCATTGCTCAGTTGTAATTTCTAACAATTTTTATATTTCTGGACAATTGTTATATTTCTGGACAGTTTTTATATGTTTTTTTCTGACATTTTTATTTTTTCTGACAGTTTTTATATAGCTGGACAGTTTTTTTTTGTAACATTTCTGGACAGTTTTTTAATGTTTTTCTGACAGTTGTTATATTTCTATTTATGTATGACACTTTTTAATCACACTAATAAATGATTTCTGAATAAAAAGTGTAAGGACGCGCTCACTGGGGCACCAGGGGTTGAACAGCAAGATGAAGTGTCCTAAGGTGGTGGTGTGTCCGTCCTGGTCCAGGATCAGGGTGTAGTGTCCAATGGGGGCGTCGGGGGCGGAGCTGATCGACACGGACACGACGTTTCCTGAAGGGTCATACGCTGTGCACGCGCTCCACGCACAGTCTAACGTGGACTCTTGCAGACCGAAGCGGACTTTGGTGCCGAATTCTTGACTCCGGACCGGACCTGCAGAGACAGACGTCAGCACTGATCCGACTGCGCAAAAACCCAGACGAACCCATGACCGGAACCAGACCTGTTTCGGCGATGAGAGTGAAGCCAGTTCCGCCCGGTTGGAGCTGCGGGCTGCCGGGTGTCAGGTAGAAGACGATGTTGAAGACTTGTCCCCGTCTGACGACCAGCCTGTCCTCACCCTGCAGGTCTGTGTGATGGATGAAGTTGTTGGTCTTAATGTCCAGGTCACATCGCTCGATGTCCAAAACTGTCCACAGGTGGAAGGAAAAGTCAGTGGAATCATCAAACACTCTGTGACGTCATACATTGACTCTTTCTTTGCACATACTATCAGACGAAAACATGAGAAGTTTTCCTTCCTCACCTCGACTCATGTCTGCGTCGTCCTCAGTGCGCAAAGTGCAGCCGCGGTGCCTGATTGGTCGGTGACGCTGCGCCCGTATTTGTAGCGCCGCGGAACCCGGTTCTTCTGCTTTTGGCTCTGAATCGGATCCAACCTCCACAGGCTGCCGTGGATCAGTTTCATGTGACCACAGAACCACCAAGTCTGGTCACGTGACAGAATCACCTGATAATCAGCATGGCTCAGTTCGAACCACAAATGGCCAAAAAATGTGATGAGTGCCGCAAATCACCAAGTAACCACGTCATCACGTCACTGTCGCGTGGCTTTTTTTTTTAATGTTCCATAACAACATTTTTCATGAGTTTCTCCAGTTCAAAGCAGTTATTCAGAAAATGTGTAAATACCATCAAATATCTGTATAGGCTTTTGGAGGCCCTGAAAAAGCAGACATGGACAGACAGAGAGACAAACATGGACAGACAGACAGACAGACATGGACAGAGCCACCAACAGATAGATGGACAGACACACGGACAGACATGGACAGACAGCCACCAACAGATAGATGGACAGACAGACGGACAGACATGGACAGACAGATGGATGGATGGACAGACAGACAGACATGGACAGACAGCCACCAACAGATAGATGGACAGACACATAGACAGACATGGACAGACAGATGGATGGATGGATGGACAGACAGACATGGACAGACAGATGGATGGATGGACAGACAGACATGGACAGACAGCCACCAACAGATAGATGGACAGACACATAGACAGACATGGACAGACAGATGGATGGATGGATGGACAGACAGACATGGACAGACAGCCACCAACAGATAGATGGACAGACAGACACACACACACACACTCTAAATGCTAACATACAAATTAAGTATGATAAGTGAACCAAACTCATTTTTTATCAACCTGTTATGAACACTCATTTTAAATAAGTAAGTAGTAATTTGAGATTATGCTTTATTTGATATATTCCATTTAAGCCAAATTAGAAAAAAATATTTTTCGTACCCAGTGTCCTTTGGGCTTTCTTTCAGACATGAGCAAATCTGCCTCATTTACTTCGCGCAGTCCTGCCTGCACACGTCCATGGTGAGCCCATGTTTGGACTACCAGTGCTCTCTCCAACCTGTTTTTCAGTCATTGTCAGCACAATGGGATTACTTGTGCTTGCCACCCTGATTTGGTAAGTAAATATTTTACTTTTTGATAGACTGTATAGAACACTGCCATCTACTGTATGGGAGTGTGAATAGCATCCAACATATGGTCACTATTCATTGTGCTGAATCACACTTAAACAGAATTTTCAGTTTTGCAAATGCCTTTTTTTTTTACAAATAAAAAAATTACATATTTACAAATTCACATTTATTTGTAAAAACCAACACACATTTCAGTAACTTCTGTGTTGGTTTTTACAAATAAATAAACCAACCAGTGATGAGCGGGGGCTAATTTTCCCATGTGTGTGTTAATGCTCAAACCTTCAGAATTAGTGCATTACTTTAAAACTAAAACATATGTGTGATATTTTTCACTTTGTAAAAATGACGACATTGACGTTAATTCAACAAACTGTCCAGAATTAGTTTAGTTTATAAATCAAAACCATAAGTCAAAACTGCTTTGCTTTTAATGTGTTCTGCCACACGTCTGTACTGTTCCATGTTGAAAATAAATGACTCGTCCTTACAGCAGTGGGCAGGGTGCTCAAAGACAGAAGCTTTGTCTCATTTTTTGTGGGGGGTTTGTGATCACCTTTGTTGTTACTCAGAAGTGTTGGTGGTGCTTAAATGCAAAACTGACTTGTTAGAAGCGGACAGTGTACTGGAGTCAATACTAAAAGTTAGCTGTTAGCTGTAGCTTCTGCTGTAGCTTCAAGAAAATTAAGTTGACCTGAATATGATGGATGAGCAAAACTAAAGAGAACTAAGCTGTCACTTGAGTACTGGATTCTCACAGTAAATACGTTACTTTAATCTAATTTATTTGACAACTGTAAACTCAAAATAACATGTTACTATAATATAGTCATTTAAGTTTATTTGAGTACTGCTAAATCAAAATGAGCAAGTTACTGTTATCCAATTATTTAAATTAATTTGAGTACTCACACTCACAATAATTAAGTTCATCAAATCTGATTCATTTAAGTCAACATAAATTACTTTTTTAAGGCAGCAAGTTTGCATGTTTTTTTAGTAAAAGTAATTTATTATGTTTTACAGTGCACAGACAGACAGATACAGACAGACGCAGACAGACATGGACAAAGAGACAGACAGACAGACACGGCCTTTTTCACTCATTTTGGAATAAGGCTGTAACATAACAATGTGATAAAATGAAGTGCTGTGAATACTTTCTGGATGCTCTGTATAATATAAATGCAAACTATATTTAATAAAATGTCTTTACAGCTGTGAAATAAAAGACAGAAACACCCGACTTCTGCTTTTGTGTGAGACTGAATTCATTCTTCTGTGAAATCAGGAAGCTTCTGCTGAAGAAAAACCACATCCTGTTTTTGCTGCATGAAAAAACACAAGATGAACAGTCACTCTGCATTACAACAAAATCCAGGAAAAGAAGAAGACGTCTGCATCTGTCCTCAATGTTTCAAACGCTTCCAAATTCTGATGTTCAAAAAAAAAAAAAAACAGAAACCTGACAATAAAACAATTTTATCATCATCAATTGAAAAGAAAACAAATACATCAAAACCAGACTGAGACCATTTGAAATGGAACCTCATGTGGTTTGATTTTTGTTTATTTCTGTTATTATTATTATTATTATTATATTATTATTATTATTAAGGGATTGTATGCATCCATTTGTCCATCTGAGGACTTTGCTTGAGGACAATTTGACCCTGATATATTTATGATACAAGTTTTCCTTTGTCTCTTAGGCCATCAGATTGTACAACTCCTCACTCAGGGGGAGGAGGAGTAACAGGAAGACAGAGGATGGGAAGGAGAGCAACAGTATTTCTGTGTAGGCTCTCAGTTGTCCAGGTGGTTTCCATAGTAGAGAAGCTTGAATCTTTGACTGGACTGGGTTGCTTGACACGAGGACGTTTCGCTTCAAATCGCAGAAGCTTCATCAGCTAAAATTCTTGCTCTGGTAGTCTGACTTCTGTCTTGACTCTTGTAGAGAAGTCCGCCTGGCGGACCAAGGAAGACGTTGCATCAGAATTTTGGCTCTCTGTTGGGACTGTTTACACAGAGACTGCTACCTACTGCTTTGGACTTTGAACTAACAGTCTTTTTCAAGACTTTTTTATTTTTTTTACCTTTTTACTTTTTTTTTTACTTTTTTACTGTGCTCCAACGCCTAAGGAAGACCTCTAACGGTCGAAACATCGCGACGGAGCACTTTTATCAGCTAACTTTCATCAGCATTGGCAAGCTAACTAGCTTGCTAACACTTTCGTTTTTATTTTTTTTTAGCACTGTTGTCGTGCGTTACCTGTGCTGCTCCACAGCGTGTTTAGTTGATTTTTATTTTATTTTAGCACCGTTGTCGTGCGTTCGCTGTTGGAAGGAAGACGTTGCATCAGAATTTTGGCTCTCTGTTGGGACTGTTTACACAGAGACAGCTACCTGCTGCTTTGGACTTTGAACTAACAGTCTTTTTCAAGACTTTTTTACTTTTTTTTTTTTTACTTTTTTACTGTGCTCCAACGCCTAAGGAAGACCTCTAACGGTCGAAACATCGCGACGGAGCACTTTTATCAGCTAACTTTCATCAGCGTTGGCAAGCTAACTAGCTTGCTAACGCTTTCGTTTTTATTTTTTTTAGCACTGTTGTCGTGCGTTACCTGTGCTGCTCCACAGCGTGTTTAGTTGATTTTTATTTTATTTTAGCACCGTTGTCGTGCGTTCGCTGTTGTCGTGCGTTACCTGTGCTGCTTCATGGCCTGTTTGGTGCCTTAATTAAGGCACTCCTTCTGCTGAATCACCTCTAAATTATTTACACATTATTCACTTTGTGTGTTTTTAGGAATCCGCTAGGTTGCGTAGCTACTAGCTCTTAGCCGATTTAGCATGGCGGCTTCTCCTGTCTCTCCCGTACTTTTCTGCTCTGGGTGTGAAATGTTTAGTTATTCCTCGGCCTCCTTTAGCAGTAACGGTACTTGTAATAAGTGCAGCTTATTCGTAGCTTTGGAGGCCAGGCTGGGCGAATTGGAGACTCGGCTCCGCACCGTGGAAAATTCTACAGCTAGCCAGGCCCCTGTAGTCGGTGCGGACCAAGGTAGCTTAGCCGCCGTTAGTTCCCCCCCTGGCAGATCCCGGGCAGTCGGGAAAGCAGGCCGACTGGGTGACTGTGAGGAGGAAGCGTAGCCCTAAACAGAAGCCCCGTGTACACCGTCAACCCGTTCACATCTCTAACCGTTTTTCCCCACTCGACGATACACTCGCCGAGGATCAAACTCTGGTTATTGGCGACTCTGTTTTGAGAAATGTGAAGTTAGCGACACCAGCAACCATTGTCAATTGTCTTCCGGGGGCCAGAGCAGGCGACATCGAAGGACATTTGAAATTGCTGGCTAAGGCTAAGCGTAAATTTGGTAAGATTGTAATTCACGTCGGCAGTAATGACACTCGGTTACGCCAATCGGAGGTCACTAAAATTATATTAAATCGGTGTGTAACTTTGCAAAAACAATGTCGGACTCTGTTGTTTTCTCTGGGCCCCTCCCCAATCAGACCGGGAGTGACATGTTTAGCCGCATGTTCTCCTTGAATTGCTGGCTGTCTGAGTGGTGTCCAAAAAATGAGGTGGGCTTCATAGATAATTGGCAAAGCTTCTGGGGAAAACCTGGTCTTGTTAGGAGAGACGGCATCCATCCCACTTTGGATGGAGCAGCTCTCATTTCTAGAAATCTGGCCAATTTTCTTGGATCCTCCAAACTGTTGTCGCGGCTCGTCTTTAGTCTTCTCGGGATGTCTTCATTTAGATAACACAAACTAATTGCAAGTGATATGCTAGAAAAAGGATACAACACTTTAGAATAATTCAGCCTTAAGCAAGATAAAATGCACAGAGTTTTTAAGTTTATTTAAGCCTTCGACACAAAGCTTAGACAAACTGAGTCCTCTAGAGAGACTGAATATGACAACCGCGCTCGTCTATTTATTGGAGACCCGCGGGCATCGCTCCTCCTTCGACTTTTTTTTATTTATTTCATTCCCAAGACATGGTTTTCTATTGGAAGCGTCCTCTAGTGAACCCTAAGCAGGTGTTAGGCCATTATTTCAATGTGACAAATGCTCCCATTAAAACATGAAGGATTTACAACTGATTTTTTTAAAAGACCTTCAGCCACATGTGCAGCTGGCCTGAGGCCCCCTCCGCACGTGGCCTCAGCCACACGTGCAGCTGGCCTGAGGTCCCTGCACGTGGCCTGCGGGAAAGCACCTAAAAGGCCTTGGAAAGCCCCTGACAGACTGAATGACTAATAGAGCCCTTTTTTTGGGTTGAACACCTGCTAGTTCAACCAGAGGACATACAGTTCGGATCAGGACACTTGATAGTTCATCACAGTTCAAATATGGACCTAAAAATTCTTCTACAGTCCCTCCTCTGGGACTCGAAAGAGTCCCATTACATCAACTATACTCTTGGGTTGTTTACTGACAAGACATCCTCATTTGTGCATTGCAATAAAAAAGAAAAACACATCACTCGACTTACTGATAACTCTGGTGCGGATATGAATATCAGTGATACTTCACACGGTAAATATATTGCAGTGCAGGTGAACCTACATACTAAGGCACAAGGTGAGCAATTAGCCGGATTATATCAACGCAAGGTGACATTCAAACAATGAGTTTTGGTGTAATTCAAGGCACTTAAAATGGCCACATAAAACAAGTTACAGCAACTTCTTAATCATGGCAAAGTAAAGGCTTTACATTGACATCAGTGCAACCAATCATCTTCTGGCATCTATTGACTCACTCAACCAGAGGCTCCAACCCATTATACTTGGTTCTACATATTATTTTGTTAAAGCGTCACACATTTATTATTTAAATGCATCAAATAACCCCTATGTTACCACTATTTAGTCAACCAATCAAGAAACTATTCTAAGGTTAGCGCAGCTATGTCTAGTTAAATGATAAACACAATAAATGGTTTCCCTTCATGTCCGTCCTTAAGTCATTTGCCTTAGTCAATCATATAATGGTTTTCATTATAGGCCATTTCTCAACATTCTCCACTTTGTTTTTCTTCTTTTTCAGCTTGTTTTCTAATGCCCTTTTTGGCCAGACGCCAAATTTAGGCGATGCATGTCTCTTGAGGCATGCTATAATTTAAGAAAAAGGGGTCCCTATGGTGCATTTTTACTACTAAATCTACAAACACGCCGTGTAAGGGTCCCCTTTTTATAACTTTGCAATGTGATATCTATGTGTATGCATTTAGCTTTATCTGTGTTACGCAGATGATGGTAAGGACAGACATTTACCCAACTTTCGTTACTAACATATATCCTTCTTTGTTTTTATTTACATTCAGATTTCTGAAACCAGTCCGCAATTCAAACTCAAGAACCAAGATCATAGTCCGTGTTCAGTGCCATTACGTCAGTCCGCGCTCCTCAGCATTTACTCAGCATCTGAAGTTTTGGGAGAAGTTGGGGAACATGGGGAGGTTGGCCTTTCAGGGGTAGTGGGGGGAGGATCAGGAATTCTGGCTTTCAGACAGTCGTGCAGTTCTCTGATGGATCTTTCCAGCTCCTTGTGCTGCTTGGCCAGGTTGTACAGGGCCCCCAGAGAATTCTTGCCCACATTCAGGGTGGTGGTGGCCAGCCCTAGCTGTTCCCTTTCCATATGCTCCATCATGCAGGCTAGCATGTCCATACTAGACTGAAGACCACACAGTTGAGTATGGAGGCCCTCCTGAGCACAAGAGATGTTGGCATTGTCACGGTGTATCCTGAACAGGTATGCAGCTGTGTGACTTAGTTGTGGCATGATTTCCTCAAATAGCTCATGGGGAATGTGATTTGTGAGGGGCAGGAGCTGCTCCAAGGTTTTTGGAACAGACTCTTGTGGAAGACGAAGCTCTCGAACCAAGATTGCCATGTCCTGTGGGGTGACCATGACCAGATTAAGGTTGTGCAGTCCAGGGGACAGGAAGTACAAGGGGGAAGGCATTTCGTGTGTGGGGGGAGTATTGTTGATGTCGCACAGGCAAGTGGGTGGGACACTCTGGGCATTTAGCAGCCTGTACAAAGCTCCCCTCTGTCCTGGTGGGTGAGTTCGGCTAAGGTCTACCCCTGCTGATCCTCCTCCAGAGGTACTGGGCTGATCAGAATATCTCTCCTGCCTTGGGGGTGGAAAGCTGGGGACAGGTCCTAGCAGTGAATTGGGTCTAGGATGCACTCGGGCAGTTGCTGCATATGGCCGACCTTGGCTGCCTCCCCTGGAGGGTATCGTTGCCACTGGCACATGTGACTGTCTCCATGGCATCTGCGGAAGGGGTGTGTTCCTGAGTCCAAAGGGTCCTTCAGGTGATGGTGGAGTCCTCGGGCCGACTCTTGCTGCAGGCAGATTCTGTGAAGCCGTCATCGCCAGGTGCTGGAACGATGAAGATCCTTCTGTTGCCAACTGGTTTAGCTGCTGGATGGAAGGCGGCTGTGGCGACCAATCATGTCTCGACCATCCCTCCTGTATATCCACTTCTCCAAACAGTTCTGAGAGTCCAATCAGACTTGATAGAGGCAGATCAGGCATAGGTCCCTGATCAGGGGAGTCTGGTCTCTCAGCCATACTCCTGTGTCCTAGTAATATACATATACGTTCATTATTACAGCTCCATGTCATTCTTTCAGATATTGTCTATCCTATCCCTCATTTTTGTGGATGCATGTGTGTGAATGTAAATGTGCGTGCATGTCTTCTTCCTTGTCTACAATATCACCAAGCACGGTCCATCCCAGTCCTCCCTATCTGGGGTATACGCCACAATATTAGGGAGCTGGGGGCTGTCGGGGAGGATAATTGGTATTTCATCCATTTCCATATATTCTGGTTCTCTGTCTGTTTCGTTTGTGCTTTCTTCTAGGGCTCGGATGGCTAACAGTGGGAGCTGTCCTACTGTGGATGAAATCAATTTATTGACCAGAAATTTTATCAAGGGAATACCACAACATATTACCAGCAAGACCGCCACCCCTGTTAGTGCCAAGATTACACCTATCTGGTATAACCAGTCTTTCCATGATATCCACCCTCTCCTTAGAGTCCCAAACAGTGAAAACAGTGGGCCAATATTCATTCCATTCCCTACAATGTATCCAGAATCGTCAGTTTCATTTCTCCCTCCTATGGAGTTACTTAATAGTTCCTGTTGCATCTCTTCAAGTGTGATTAAGAGCTCTGTCAAATTTCCGTCTTCCCCTGTACGCATGGGAATAGCTGTGCAACATTCGGTGGCTTTGATCATAATACAAACTCCTTGTTCATCAGCCATCATCATCTCAATAGCTAATCTATTTTGCATTGTCATTAGCGAGGTGGCGTGCAGTTGTTCGGTTAAGGCTCCTACAGCTGCCAATGTCCAATTCAAATATCTTTGTTGATTATACCACAAGTAATTAATCCACTGCACCTCCTGGAACCTAGAACGGATTTTTGGAGTAACCCCGAACAGAGCCAATGCCCATCCCCATTTATCCGCATCTTCATCTGCTTTAACTCTGCTACTGTCTATGGCTTCTAACTGTCGGGGTATCCCTTCTGGTATCCCGTTCTTACTGTGATGTTGTAGTCTGTTTTAAACGTCATTATTCCTCTTTTCTTACGAAGTTTCTGTGGCATGGGTTGTATTGAATTTGGCATTTCAATTACTGTTATAGCTCCTGTGAGCATCACAGGAGCACAAAGGCCCTTCCAATTAGGGGACAGCGATGACAGGAGTTTCCTTCTTTGTCCGCATATCCAAAAGATGTCAGCTAAGGGTACCGTTCCCTTAGCTAAATTTGGAGTAGATACCCATGAAGCATGGGTGAGATTCAGTCCAATTACAGACCCCCCTGTGGCCGGTACTATTTGTTCACACTGTATGCCTGCTGCTGGCAGGGTGTGACAGACGGTAATGTTCCATGCTGTTTTGGCCGGTTTGTATTCTTGCTGCTTTTGCATACACTGTATGTGGTGTTTTGGCTGGGTCGTCCCTACCTGCCAATCGCTTATGTATTGTGCTACTAAGCCTTTAGCTATACAGAATGGGTGTATCATCCCTTTCTCTATTTTAATCATAGGTGGAACGGTTCCTTCTGTACTTAGGGGCACTGGACAAAGTTTACTGTCGGCAGCATATTTTTCATCACCTACTGCCATTTTCATAACACATTGTGTATAGCATTCTGCTTGGTCTGAGTTATGTTGGGGACTCCTATAACAGTTGTTGATATCAGGTAGGGGTTTAGCCTGAGGTATCACACCTTTCCGGTGACAGGCTATGCAAGGCTTTCACTGATCTGCCTAGCCGAAAATTTCAACCATTGGTAAAATAAATTGGTCTTCAACCCTTGTGTGCGGGCTAGGTCTGTACTGGGATCCCATCTCCCTAAGTGACTGCTTGTTTCTAGGCTTCTAATTGTCCTCTTTTTCCTTGGTTTGATTTTTACCCATTTTGTGGCTTCATGTACTGTAACAGTTACGTCTTGCTTGGTTTCCCTGCATCCTCTTTATCACAAATTACCTCTATGTTGAGTGTTCCCTCCTCTTCACATTTGATGCTAATGGCTTCGCCTAATATGTAATCCCCCAGCTTTCCCTGTATTCCTATGTTCTTGTAGCTTTTGATTTAATGTATACCAAATTATATGTTTTTCCTGTGTTTAGAATGCCTTGTTTAGCTGCTATTGCGGCCATGGCCACGGCACAGTCCGTTGTATGTTTTGGATGTCTATTTTCTCCCATACTGACCACCAGTAGTATTGTCAATCCCTTGAATAATTCCTTAATCATTGCTCTGATGACTGTTGAGATGTGCTACTAGATGTGCTACTAAGTGAGCCGTCACTAGATGAGCTGTCACTAGGATGTGTGGTGTATCTGTGCTTTGTCTGGGTTGTACTTCCTGCGGTTCTTCTGTCGGTAAATCTACTGAGTTGCTGTCCGAGTCTGATGTCTCCTGTGGCCTGTCTATCTGTCGGTCTGTATTTCTGTCTGTCTGTTGGCCTGCGTCTCCAGTTGTTTCTGAGTCTGCATCTGAGTCTGTCGCTGCTCTATCTGGCAGGGATCCACTACTCTCTGAAGCTGTGCGTCGTCTTTGTTCAATCAGTCTCTGTGAGCGCCTTGGCCAGTGTTCGCCTGGCTGCAGGGAGGCGTGGCCTTCCCTCAGTGCTTCTTCTGGCTGCAGGGAGGCGTGGCCGTCCCTCGGTGCTGCTGTAGGGTCTCTGGCTTCTCCTGCTTCCCCCCTTGGCCCGGCGGCTCTGCCAAGACGAGCTTGCCGAGGCCGCAGGGGCGCTGGGCCACCAACCCTACAGCAGTGGTTTAAATGAAACCAAGTGCCTTACCGTCTACTTTGACTGCTGTACGTGAGGCAAGAATAACTTTAAAAGGACCTTCTCGGCGGGGGCCTGTCCCACTTCTTTTTGAACACCTTGACGTAAACCAGATCACCAGGCTGGATGCTCTGATTTTCACGTGGAATCTCTGCTTCTCTGTCTTCTGTAGCACCTTTGACCTGCAAAAAGATAGTTTTGTGTATTTGGGTTAACTGTCTCAGATAATTATGCCATTCGTCTTGTAGCTGCTCCAGCGATGGTCCTTCGTAGGGTCCTCTCAGGTATGGAATAGGCATCGGCCGACCTGTAAGAGCTTCAAATGGTGTCAAATGGGTTGTCGGTTAGTTTGTGAGCGCATTGACAATAAAGCAAGCGGCAACGCATCCAGCCAGGTTAGTTTGCCATTGCTGTCTGCTATGATTTTTGCTAGTTTGTTCTTTAAAATGCCATTAGCCCGTTCCACCGCCCCATTTGATTGGGGGTGTAAACACACCCAAACTTCTGTTTGATACCCAATTGTTTGAATGTTTCTTGTGTAACCTTGGCTACAAAAGCCCTACCGTTGTCAGATGAGATAGTATCTGGAATGCCAATCTTGGAAAGACGTCTCGGCACAAGAATTTGGTACTGTTTTATGGTCTTGATTTGCAGAGGCTACTGCCTCAATCCATCGGCTGAATCTGCATATCACTACCAAAACATATCTCATTCGTTTAAACTCGATTTTCAGCTCCCATGTCTATGAAATCCATCATAAGATGTCTGAATGGCCCATCAGGGACCGGAATGTGGGCTAAAGGGGCTGTGAATGACTTCCGGACATTGTACTGTGCACATACCTCACACTCATTCAACAAACGGTCCACTGTTGCTGCCATATATGGTGACCACCAGACAGCTTTTAGTTTGTTCATAATTTGGACTCGCGAACAATGATCGGGTCCGTGGGCCCTAATGATTGCATGTCGTAATAAATTGGTGGGTAACACAAAATGTCCATGACTACTGCGCCACAGCTTGTCCGCTGGCCCCTGACTGCGTGTCTCAATAGTGCCTCGTTTAACCCACATTCGTTTTTCTTCTCCACTGGCCCTACTTTGAGCCACTATCAGTGCGTCAAGTGAAACCAGTGGGCACAATCTTGGATGGTTAGCAGGGGAAACATATTTTCTCCTTGTGTCCCTTTGCGCGCTGCGTCATCTGCTAGGTTGTTACCTTGAGCTATGATGTTATTATTCTTTTGATGACCTGCACATTTAATGATGGCTACCTCAGACGGTAATTCGAGAGCTTGTAACAGTTGGGAAATCGCTTCTCCATGAGTGACAGGGGTGCCATCTGCTCTCAGGAATCCCCTTTGTTTCCAA
>NW_022986401.1:0-54014 GCF_902500255.1 Thalassophryne amazonica | reverse complement strand
GTCTGCAAGATCATCCTGATCCATATATTCCAAGGGAATAACTGAGCTGTGATCTGAAAACTGAGTTTGGAAGTCCACAAATATGTTCTTCACCCAAATGGGGATGAGAAACTACAAAAACATGGAAGTCTAAAGGTGCTTTTTTTTCATGCCATGTTTGGTGACACCTTTATGCTCAAACGGACATGCTAACAAACTCGCAGGTTAGACACTTTTTGAATACCCCAGGTTCCATCATTCTGACGCCCTTGATTATTTGTCAAAATTTCCTTTTTTTTAACAACTGAATTGTATATAAATTTGTTTTTAAGTTTAATAACTTGATATTGTGCAGGTGTGAGGGAAAAGAGAACTTGAATTCAACATACTGTTATTTATGAACGTGTTTTAATCATACTGACTAAAAGGAAGCTACTCCTGTTCAAAACATTATACGAGGTCTATTAGAAAAGTATCCGACCTTATTATTTTTTTCAAAAACCATATGGATTTGAATCACGTTGATTGCGTCAGATAAGCTTGAACCCTTGTGCGCATGCGTGAGTTTTTCCACGCCTGTCGGTTGCGTCATTCGCCTGTGAGCAGGCTTTGAGTGAGGAGTGTCCACCCCCTCGGCGGATTTTCATTGTCAGGAATGGCAGAATGATTTGGGCTTTTTTTCCATCAGAATGTTTTCAGAAACTGTTAGAGACTGGCAGCTGGAAACCATTCGAAAAATTGATCTGGCTTTCGGTGAAAATTTACGGACTTCACAGAGAATAAGGACTATTACTACAGCTTTAAGGACGGCTTTTAAGGACGCTCAGCGCGCCGCGCTCTGTGCCGCCATCGAGAGCCACAAACCACCGGATCATTTCTAAACGGATGGCTCTGTGGAGCCGGGACCATCGTGTGCCATTTCTCTGGTTATCACAAGAGCTGGACATCAAACGTTTTCTGGCAGATTTCACTTTTACAAGAGATTTTGTCATGGAAAGCCGAGCGGAGGCTTCGCGCGTCACAATGGATTCGCTCGCTACTGCGAGACAAAACCACCTCCGTTTTGGTCTCACAGGACGGCTTTGAGATGGCGTTCAGACAGCTGTCGGTGGTTTTTCCATCGAGTGATTATCCGAAAATTGTGGATGTGCTTCATCACGGCGTTGCTTTGCGCCATGCAGCGCCGCGACGCGCGGAATTCCTCCGCACGGTCTGTCTCAATGTGCCAAAAAGTGCTGATGTCCACGTCTTTTCACAATTCCTGTGCAAGTCAGACGACGTCCCGGATAAAACACAGCGTCCAGTTTGGAAATGAACGGCACATTCCACTGTTACGGGAGTTTTCGTCATGGAAAGAGGAGCGGAGGCTTCGCGCGTCGCGGCGGTGCCGCATGGCGCACAGCAACACCGTGATGAGCCTCACGGGACATGTTCTGGCATGTCCAGGCGCATCCACAATTTCTCGGATAATCACTCGATGGAAAAACCACCGACAGCTGTCTGAACGCCATCTCAAAGCTGTCCTGTGGACCAAAACGGAGGTGGTTTTGTCTCGCTCCAGTAGCGAGCGAATCCATCGTGACGCTGAAGCCTCCGCTCGGCTTTCCATGACAAATCTCTTTTAAAAGTGAAATCTGCCGGAAAATGGTTGCTGTCCAGCTCTTGTGATAATCACAGAAATGGCACACGGCGGTCCGGCTCCACAGAACCATCCGTTTAGAAATGATCTGGTGGTTTGTGGCTCTTGATGGCGGCACGGAGCGCGTCGCGCCGAGTGTCCTTAAGCCGTCCTTAAAGCGGTAGTAACAGTCCTTATTCTCTGTGAAGCCCGTAAAATTTTCACCGAAAGCCAGATAAATTTTTCGAATGGTTTCCAGCTGCCATCTCTAACAGTTTGTGAAAAAATTCTGATGGAAAAAAGCCCAAATCATTCCGCCATTTCCTGACAATGAAAATCCGCCAAGGGGGTGGACCACTCCTCACTCAAAGCCTGCTCACAGGTGGATGACGCAACCGACAGGCGTGGAAAAACTCACGCATGCGCACGAGGGTTCAAGCTGTCATACGTGATTCAAATCCATATGTTTTTGGAAAAAATAATAAGGTCGGATACTTTTCTAATAAACCTCGTACAAAATGAACATTGATTATTATTAATTAATTAATCAAGGAATCATAATTGTATTAGTGATGTCAGCCAAACATCACTGCCTTCACTTTGTTGTCTTCTGCGTTGGGCTGGATGCCTTGTTTGTAGTTGTCACAGAGCGCCGTAGCTTTGACTGCGGCACACTGATACAGAGCGGCGGAGGCGCGTCCACAGCTGAACGGCTGCTGCTTTGCTGGGCGCTGGGTCCTGCATGCACCTTTATGTATCATGAACCTACCTGTATAATGTGTGTCTGAATACTGCACTGAACCCCCTCAAACTTTAGACCGCGTATTAGCTGGTCTCTCTCCTGTTTCCACACGGTAGCGACGGACTAGCACCGAGATAACCACACCTCATTTAAAAACCAACATGCCCATGGGTGCACAGATGAGGACACATTTGTTTGCTGTCCGCATTTCTTTTGCGCACCTGTTAACAATGTGTACAAACAGTAGTTTATTGTACATGCACAGCGTTCCTCAGTACTCCACTCTTACAGTGTCCTTGTCAAAGTTACACATAAATGACTGAGTCTGAGGGACAGTTCTGTGTATTATTTTTATTTTTGCCCCCACCTCTTCCCCAAATAATCCACAAAGTTCATCCATTAATATCATCAAGTACACACCATGACAAAAAGAATCACAATACAAAAGAGTTTAAATATGCAGAAGTCACCGCATGTCAAAGTGTTGATTCAGTTGCTTGTACTTAACATGCATTCAAATAGAAAAATAGATTCTGATTGTTTATATACACTTTTTCTTTATAAATAAATACAATGTTTTTAAAATACAAAGATAAATACCGTCACATTGTGTACACTGTTTAACAAACCAGCATTACAAAAGTCTTTTATTTTTTATTTATTTTATTTATTTATTTTTTGATATTTAGCATTCACAAAATACAAGTACATTAGAAATTCAACTTAAACAACTGCAGGTTTCATTTATTTATTCTGTATTTTGTTTTAACATCTCTTTTTGCCTTCACATTTGCTCTGCAGTGACTCGGAGCTTCACGGATTGCAAATCCTACAGTTTTTGTTGGTTTTTTTTTTGTTTTTTTTTTTAAGCCATGATTTAGATAATTTTTTCGATCAGCCAAAAATTACTTTTGTGCCTTTGTTTAAAAACCCATTAAAAAACTTAATCAGCAATGAAACAAATGGCCTAATGTTGCAGATATTTTAACATAAAACTTATATTGTATTAATGAATATAATATGGACCACATCAGTGAATAAAAGCAGCCTTTCAAATCATGATTAAAAAAAAGAAATGAAGCAAAGCTGATCTAAGTTTATAAAGACAATTTTCTATTCAGTTTTAAACATGTCTACAATGACTGATGACAGGGAAACTAATAATTTTATTATACGCTTTCAGGATAAGTTCATATTCTGATCCAAATTCTTTCGGGTCAGTGGTCCTGCAGAGCAGATGCACTGAAAATGTCATGAATATTTGTTATTTTCTGGAGCTGTGGACTTTCAGCCATCTCGGCTGTACGTGCGCTTCAGGAGTCACGCTCGGTTCACTGAGCTCACAACTGCACAGGGAAGAGACAGTGGACACTTTGTCTCCTTCAATTTTTTTAGCGTTACTGTCGGTTTTTTTGGATCCAGAAGAGAACTGAGGTGCAACAAGCAGAGTATGAGACTGCGTTCAAGACTGCATGACATGCACGCACAGCTGCTTTAACCTCCACTCACACTGTGATTTTACCAGACGGCATCAAAATGAACATTATGACTTGATGCAAACTTTGCAATTAATCTTATGTAAACTTTGCAATTAAGGACTGAGGAAAAACAGGAAGTGGGTAGGAGAAAAAAGAGGATTGAGGAAAAATAGGAGGTGGGTGAGAGAAAAAAGAGGACTGAGGAAAAACGGGAGGTGGGTGAGGAGAAAAAAGAGGACTGAGGAGAAAAAAAGAGGACTGAGGGAAAAAACGGGAGGTGGTGAGGAGAAAAAAAGAGGACTGAGGAGAAAAAAAAGAGGACTGATGAAAAAAACGGGAGGTTGGTGAAGAGAAAAAAAGGACTGAGGAAAAAAAAACGGATGTGGGTGAGGAGAAAAAGAGGACTGAGGAAAAACAGGAAGTGGGTGAGGAGAAAAAAAGAGGACTGAGGAAAAAATAGGAGGTGGGTGAAGAAGAAAAAAAAAAGGACTGAGGAAAAACGGGAGGTGGGTGAGGAAAAAAAGAGGACTTGAGGAGAAAAAAAGATGGACTGAGGAAAAATAGGAGGTGGGTGAAGAGAAAAAAAAGGACTGAGGAAAAAACGGTAGGTGGGTGAGGAGAAAAAAGAGAGGACTGATGAGAAAAAAAGAGGACTGAGGAAAAAACGGAGGTGGGTGAGGAGAAAAAAAAGAGGACTGAGGAAAAAAAGGAGGTGGGTGAGGAGAAAAAAGAGGACTGAGGAAATATAGGAGGTGGGTGAGGAGAAAAAGAGGACTGAGGAAAAATAGGAGGTGGGTGAAGAGAAAAAAAAACCCTGAGGAAAAAACGGCAGGTGGGTGAGGAGAAAAAACAGGACTGAGGAAAAACAGGAAGTGGGTGAGGAGAAAAAGAGGACTGAGGAAATATAGGAGGTGGGTGAGGAGAAAAAAAAAGGACTGAGGAAAAAACGGGAGGTGGGTGAGGAGAAAAAAGAGGACTGAGGAAAAAAACGGGAGGTGGGTGAGGAGAAAAAAGAGGACTGAGGAAAAACAGGAAGTGGGTGAGGAGAAAAAAAGAGGACTGAGGAAAAATAGGAGGTGGGTGAAGAGAAAAAAAAGGACTGAGGAAAAACGGGAGGTGGGTGAGGAGAAAAAAAGAGGACTGAGGAGAAAAAAAGAGGACTGAGGAAAAAATAGGAGGTGGGTGAAGAGAAAAAAAGAGGACTGAGGAAAAACGGAGGTGGGTGAGGAGAAAAAAAGAGGACTGAGGAGAAAAAAAGAGGACTGAGGAAAAAACGGGAGGTGGGTGAGGAGAAAAAGAGGACTGAGGAAAACAGGAAGTGGGTGAGGAGAAAAAAGAGGACTGAGGAAAATATAGGAGGTGGGTGAGGAGAAAAAGAGGACTGAGGAAAAATAGGAGGTGGGTGAAGAGAAAAAAAACCCTGAGGAAAAAACGTCAGTTGGGTGAGGAGAAAAAACAGGACTGAGGAAAAACAGGAAAGTGGGGTGAGGAGAAAAGAGGACTGAGGAAATATAGGAGGTGGGTGAGGAGAAAAAAAAGGACTGAGGAAAAAACGGGAGGTGGGTGAGGAGAAAAAACAGGACTGAGGAAAAACGGGAGGTGGGTGAGGAGAAAAAACAGACTGAGGAAAAAACGGGAGGTGGGTGAGGAGAAAAAACAGACTGAGGAAAACAGGAAGTGGGTGAGGAGAAAAAAAGGACTGAGGAAAAAACGGGAGGTGGTGAGGAGAAAAAAAAAAAGGACTGAGGAAAAACAGGAAGTGGGTGAGGAGAAAAAAAAAAGGGGACTGAGGAAAAAACGGGAGGTGGGTGAGAGAAAAAAAAAGGACTGAGGAAAAAACGTGAGGTGGTGAGGAGAAAAAAAAAGGACTGAGGAAATATAGGAGGTGGGTGAAGAGAAAAAGAGGACTGAGGACATATAGGAGGTGGGTGAAGAAGAAAAAGAGGACTGAGGAAATATAGGAGGTGGTGAAGAGAAAAAAGAGGACTGAGGAATATAGGAGGTGGGTGAAGAGAAAAAAGAGGACTGAGGAAATATAGGAGGTGGGTGAGGAGAAAAAGAGGACTGAGGAAAAATAGGAGGTGGGTGAAGAGAAAAAAAAAGGACTGAGGAAATATAGGAGGTGGGTGAGGAGAACAAGAGACTGAGGAAAATATAGGAGGTGGGTGAGGAGAAAAAGAGGACTGAGGAAAAATAGGAGGTGGTGAAGAGAAAAAAAAGGACTGAGGAAAAAAACGGGAGGTGGGTGAGGAGAAAAACAGGACTGAGGAAAAACAGGAAGTGGGTGAGGAGAAAAAGAGGATTGAGGAAAAATAGGAGGTGGGTGGAAGAGAAAAAAAAGGACTGAGGAAATATAGGAGGTGGGTGAGGAGAAAAAAAGAGACTGCGGAATATAGGGAGGTGGTTGAGGAGAAAAAAGAGGACTGAGGAAAACGGAGGTGGGTGAAGAGAAAAAAAAGGACTGAGGAAAAATAGTAAGTGGGTGAAGAGAAAAAAAGGACTGAGGAAATATAGGAGGTGGGTTGAGGAGAAAAAAGGACTGAGTATAAATAGGAAGTGGGTGAGGAGACAAAAAAAGTGACTGAGTATAAATAGGAAGTGGGTGAGGAGACAAAAAAGGGACTGGAGTATAAATAGGAAGTGGGTGAGGAGACAAAAGAGGACTGAGTATAAATAGGAAGTGGGTGAGGAGAAAAAAAAAGGCACTGACGGAAAAACACGAATTCGTGTGTGAGGAGAAAAAAGAGGACTGAAGGAAATATGGAGGTGGGTGAGGAGAAAAAAAGGAGCTGAGGAAAAATAGTAGAGTGGGTTGGGGACGAAAAAAGATTACTGAGGAAAAACAGGTAGGTGGGTCGAAGAGAAAAAAAAGGACTGAAGGAAAAACAAGGAGGTGGTGAGGAACGAAAAAAGATTACTGAGGAAAAACAGGAGGTGTGGATGAGGAGAAAAAAAGGGACTGAGGAAAAACAGGAGGTGGGGTGAGGAGAAAAGTAGGACTGAGGAAAAACAGGAGGTGGGTGAGGAGAAAAAAGAGGACTGAGGAAATATAGGAAGGTGGGTGAGGAGAAAAAAAGGACTGAGGAAAAACAGGAGAGTGGGTGAGGAGGAAAAAAAAAGGACTGAGGAAAAACAGGAAAGTGGGTGAGGAAAAAAAACAGAGGACTCGAGGAAATATAGGAGGTGGCTGAGGAGAAAAAGAGGACTGAGGAAAAATAGGAGGTGGGTGAGGAGAAAAAAGAGGACTGAGGAAAAAACAGGAAGTGGGTGAGGGAGAAAAAGAGGACTGAGGAAATATAGGAGGTGGGTGAGGAGAAAAAGAGGACTGAGGAAAAATAGGAGGGTGGGTGAAGAGAAAAAAAAGGACTGAGGAAAAACGGGAGGTGGGTGAAGAGAAAAAACAGGACTGAGGAAAAACAGGAAGTGGGTGAGGAGAAAAAGAGGACTGAGGAAATATAGGAGGTGGGTGAGGAGAAAAAAAAGGACAGGAAAAAACGGGAGGTGGGTGAGGAGAAAAAACAGGACTGAGTATAAATAGGAAGTGGGTGAGGAGACAAAAGAGGACTGAGGAAAAACAGGATGTGGGTGAGGAGAAAAAAAAAAAGGACTGAGGAAAAACAGGAGGTGGGTGAGGAGGAAAAAAGAGGACTGAGGAAAAACAGGAGGTTGGGTGAGGAGAAAAAAAGAGGACTGAGGAATATAGGAGGTGGGTGAGGAGAAAAAAGATTACTGAGGAAAAACAGGAGGTGGGTGAGGAGAAAAAAGAGGACTGAGGAAAAAATAGGAGGTGGGTGAAGAGAAAAAAAAAAGGACTGAGGAAAAAACAGTAAGTGGGTGAGGAGAAAAAAGATTACTGAGGAAAAACAGGAGGTGGGTGAGGAGAAAAAAACGGGAGGTGGGTGAGGAGAAAAAGAGGACTGAGGAAAAACAGGAAGTGGGGTGAGGAGAAAAAAAGAGGACTGTAGAAATATAGGAGGTGGGTGAGGAGAAAAAGAGGATTGAGGAAAAATAGGAGGTGGGTGAAGAGAAAAAAAAAGGACTGAGGAAAAAACGGGAGGTGGGTGAATAGAAAAAACAGGACTGAGGAAAAACAGGAAGTTGGGTGAGGAGAAAAAAGAGGACTGAGGAAATATAGGAGGTGGGTGAGGAGAAAAAAAAGGACTGAGGAAAAAACGGGAGGTGGGTGAGGAGAAAAAACAGGACTGAGGAAAAACAGGAAGTGGGTGAGGAGAAAAAAGAGGACTGAGGAAATATAGGAGGTGGCTGAGGAGAAAAAGAGGATTGAGGAAAAATAGGAGGTGGGTGAAGAGAAAAAAAAGGACTGAGGGAAAAAACGGGAGGTGGGTGAAGAGAAAAAACAGGACTGAGGAAAAACAGGAAGTGGGTGAGGAGAAAAAGAGGACTGAGGAAATATAGGAGGTGGGTGAGGAGAAAAAGAGGACTGAGGAAAAATAGGAGGTGGGTGAAGAGAAAAAAAAGGACTGAGGAAAAAACAGGAGGTGGGTGAAGAGAAAAAACAGGACTGAGGAAAAACAGGAAGTGGGTGAGGAGAAAAAAGAGGACTGAGGAAATATAGGAGGTGGGTGAGGAGAAAAAAAAAGGACTGAGGAAAAAAAGGGAGGTGGGTGAGGAGAAAAAACAGGACTGAGTATAAATAGGAAGTGGGTGAGGAGACAAAAGAGGACTGAGGAAAAACAGGAGGTGGGTGAGGAGAAAAAAGAGGACTGAGGAAATATAGGAGGTGGGTGAGGAGAAAAAAAAAGGACTGAGGAAAAATAGTAAGTGGGTGAGGAGAAAAAAGATTACTGAGGAAAAACAGGAGGTGGGTGAGGAGAAAAAAGAGGACTGAGGAAAAATAGGAGGTGGGTGAAGCGAAAAAAAAAAGGACTGAGGAAAAACAGTAAGTGGGTGAGGAGAAAAAAGATTACTGAGGAAAAACAGGAGGTGGGTGAGGAGAAAAAAGAGGACTGAGGAAAAATAGGAGGTGGGTGAAGAGAAAAAAAAGGACTGAAGAAAAATAGGAGGTGGGTGAGGAGAAAAAAGATTACTGAGGAAAAACAGGAGGTGGGTGAGGAGAAAAAAGAGGACTGAGGAAAACAGGAGGTGGGTGAGGAGAAAAAAGATTACTGAGGAAAAACAGGAGGTGGGTGAGGAGAAAAAGAGGACTGAGGAAATATAGGAGGTGGGTGAGGAGAAAAAAGAGGACTGAGGAAATATAGGAGGTGGGTGAGGAGAAAAAAAGAGGACTGAGGAAATATAGGAGGTGGGTGAGGAGAAAAAAAGGACTGAGGAAAAACAGGAGGTGGGTGAGGAGGAAAAAAAAGGATTGAAAAAGAGGAGTGAGGAAAAATAGGAGGTGGGTGAGGAGAAAAAAAGGACTGAGGAAAAACAGGAGGTGGGTGAGGGGGGAAAAAAAGGATTGAAAAAAGAGGATTGAGGAAAAATAGGAGGTGGGTGAGGAGAAAAAAGGACTGAGGAAATATAGGAGGTGGGTGAGGAGAAAAAAGGACTGAGGAAAAACAGGAGGTGGGTGAGGAGAAAAAGAGGACTGAGGAAAAACAGGAGATGGGTGAAGAGAAAAAAGAGGACTGAGGAAATATAGGAGGTGGGTGAGGAGAAAAAAAAAAAGACTGAGGAAAAACAGGAGGTGGGTGAGGAGGAAAAAAAAGGATTGAAAAAAGAGGATGAGGAAAAATAGGAGGTGGGTGAGGAGAAAAAAAGGACTGAGGAAAAACAGGAGGTGGGTGAGGAGAAAAAGAGGACTGAGGAAAAATAGGAGGTGGGTGAGGAGAAAAAGAGGACTGAGGAAAAACAGGAGGTGGGTGAGGAGAAAAAAGAGGAGGTGTTTTTCCTGTCGCGGCGCACACAGATTTGCCGAGTCGTCACGGAAACGACTCGGCAAATTTGCGTCTTTCATTAAAAAATGTCCTTAAACAGTGGAATGTCCGCATAAAGTCCTCATGCCGGCCTCTTCTGAATCTTCTCTGTTCTCTCACGACGTCCTGGGTGAATTAAGCCTTAAATTAGGATGTTTTCAAGTCGAAACAGGCCGACCGACGACGGCGCCTGGAAGCACTGCACGACGTCCCGCTCCGTGGGAAGTCCTTACACCGACAGAAACACCCCATAATCTCTCATCAGCCGTTAAACTTTTCACCGACAACCAGCTTAATTTCTCGAATAGTGTCCACTCGGATATTCATCACAGGTCCAGAAAAAATTTTGATAAAGCAACGCACGCCGTCTCGAGCAGCGTGTGAAACAAAGGAATTCAGCCGAGAGGGCTGAACCACATCTCACTCAAGGCATGCCCACAGGGAAATGACATCACCGACACGCGTGAAAAAAGTCACGCATGCGCACGAGGGTTCAAGCATGATTGGTGTAATCGCACGTCATTCAAATCCATATAGTTAAAAAAAATAACAGGGTCGGTTTATTATCTAATAGACCTCCTATAAGGTTGTTCCACTAAACAAGGCAGCGAAACTGTAAACTTAATAAGTGAGTGATTTTTTCATGTAAATTTACTGTCTGAATGTATTTAGAAATTGTTTAGGTTCTTGTTATCACGTACACATTATTATTATTGTCATTATCATTGTTGTTATTATTATCATTATATTATTACGTCTATATTGCCATTTGATTTTTAAATGGACCACAATGAAAATATTTTCACTTTCTTGTTTCATCCATGAATTTTTAATGTATTTACAATTATATTATGGACTTACATTGAACTTACAAAATCAAATCACACAAGCATGCAGTCACGCTTTTAATATAAAGATATTGCAGAACCCCCTTGGCACATTCCTGACATTCTTAACGCATCTGAATAGGTTTCTTAATAGTGCGTGTTGGTGGGTGATATTCATGATTTTCGTGGAGCATGTTTTTGACTGTCAAAAAATCTTCCACGAATGTCAGGCACCACCCTCATTTCACCTCATGTCGTGGAGGTCACAACTCAGCGTGTTGATCCGTCTTGATTAGTGATGATCCTTAATAGAGCGTGACAGCGTTCTTCTCTGACGTGCGCACAATTAAACCCTGCTGCACCGCATTCAGTTTCATTGCTGCAGTATGTTGAAGGACAGTGATGCCAAGTTGGCAAAAAGTCTTGTTCCAAAGCTCCTCAGTGCGCTCCTGCAGGTGTTCCACCTGCTGCATGTGCCTGATGTTTGGGAAAATGAGTGAGACAAGAGCTGCGTGGAGCCACACATGTGGTTCTCAGTCTCCTCCTTCTTTGCCGTGCCGTGGAGTGGCACAGAGCCCAACTAAGCATGCAGTCACAAAGTTCTTCTGCTGTGGCTTTTGAGGAGCAAACTGGAGCAATCTGAATTGTTCAGTAGCTGAAGGTTGGATGAATATGGGCGTATGTGGAGACAATTCGCCTCATTCACAACGTGACAGAACTTAACGATGCGCTGTTACGCACAATAGCGCGCAACAATGCAGAACATTATTCTTGACCATGCGTAATTGTTCCTGATAATTCTCCAGCAACATGTGACATTAATCGTAATGTGTGGTAACAGGTTGCAGGCCGTTCCTGAGGACACCTGACGCCTCTGTCCCGAATCATCACATTCGTGATCAGTGGCCAAGAATGTGTAGTTTGTGGCATTCGTGATGTGCTGTCATTATGTGTACACACAGCTACCAAGCAGAGGTATTGTACGGGTCTGCAAGATCATCCTGATCCATATAAAATTCCAGGGAATAACTGAGCTGTGATCTGAAAACTGGAGTTTGGAAGTCACACAAATATGTTCTTTATTCACCCAAATGGGGATGAGAAACTACAAAAACATGGAAGTCTAAAGGTGCTTTTTTTTCATGCCATGTTTGGTGACACCTTTATGCTCAAAACGGACATGCTAACAAACCTCGCAGGTTAGACACTTTTTGAATACCCCAGGCTTCCATCATTCATGACGCCCTTGATTATTTGTCAAAATTTCCTTTTTTTTAACAACTGAATTGTATATAAATTTGTTTTAAGTTTAATAACTTGATATTGTGCAGGTGTGAGGGGAAAAGAGAACTTGAATTCAACATACGTGTTATTTATGAACAGTGTTTTAATCATACTGAACTAAAAGGAAGCTACTCCTGTTCAAAAACATTATACGAGGTCTATTAGAAAAGTATCCGACCTTATTATTTTTTCAAAAACCATATGGATTTGAATCACGTGTGATTGCGTCAGATAAGCTTGAACCCTTGTGCGCATGCGTGAGTTTTTCCACGCCTGTCGGTTGCGTCATTCGCCTGTGAGCAGGCTTTGAGTGAGGAGTGGTCCACCCCCTCGGCGGATTTTCATTGTCAGGAAATGGCAGAATGATTTGGGCTTTTTTTCCATCAGAATGTTTTCAGAAACTGTTAGAGACTGGCAGCTGGAAACCATTCGAAAAATTGATCTGGCTTTCGGTGAAAATTTTACGGACTTCACAGAGAATAAGGACTATTACTACAGCTTTAAGGACGGCTTTAAGGACGCTCAGCGCGCCGCGCTCTGTGCCGCCATCGAGAGCCACAAACCACCGGATCATTTCTAAACGGATGGCTCTGTGGAGCCGGGACCATCGTGTGCCATTTCTCTGGTTATCACAAGAGCTGGACATCAAACGTTTTCTGGCAGATTTCACTTTTAACAAGAGATTTTGTCATGGAAAGCCGAGCGGAGGCTTCGCGCGTCACAATGGATTCGCTCGCTACTGGAGCGAGACAAAACCACCTCCGTTTTGGTCTCACAGGACGGCTTTGAGATGGCGTTCAGACAGCTGTCGGTGGTTTTTCCATCGAGTGATTATCCGAGAAATTGTGGATGTGCTTCATCACGGCGTTGCTTTGCGCCATGCAGCATCGCCGCGACGCGCGGAATTCCTCCGCACGTCTGTCTCAATGTGCCAAAAAAGTGCTGATGTCCACGTCTTTTCACAATTCCTGTGCAAGTCAGACGACGTCCCGGATAAAACACAGCGTCCAGTTTGGAAATGAACGGCACATTCCACTGTTACGGGAGTTTTCGTCATGGAAAGAGGAGCGGAGGCTTCGCGCGTCGCGGCGGTGCCGCATGGCGCACAGCAACACCGTGATGAAGCCTCACGGGACATGTTCTGGCATGTCCAGGCGCATCCACAATTTCTCGATAATCACTCGATGGAAAAACCACCGACAGCTGTCTGAACGCCATCTCAAAGCTGTCCTGTGAGACCAAAACGGAGGTGGTTTTGTCTCGCTCCAGTAGCGAGCGAATCCATCGTGACGCGTGAAGCCTCCGCTCGGCTTTCCATGACAAAATCTCTTGTTAAAAGTGAAATCTGCCGGAAAATGGTTGCTGTCCAGCTCTTGTGATAATCACAGAAATGGCACACGGCGGTCCGGCTCCACAGAACCATCCGTTTAGAAATGATCTGGTGGTTTGTGGCTCTTGATGGCGGCACGGAGCGCGTCGCGCCGAGTGTCCTTAAAGCCGTCCTTAAAGCGGTAGTAACAGTCCTTATTCTCTGTGAAGCCCGTAAAATTTTCACCGAAAGCCAGATAAATTTTTCGAATGGTTTCCAGCTGCCAGTCTCTAACAGTTTGTGAAAAAATTCTGATGGAAAAAAAGCCCAAATCATTCCGCCATTTCCTGACAATGAAAATCCGCCAAGGGGGTGGACCACTCCTCACTCAAAGCCTGCTCACAGGTGGATGACGCAACCGACAGGCGTGGAAAAACTCACGCATGCGCACGAGGGTTCAAGCTGTCATACGTGATTCAAATCCATATGGTTTTTGGAAAAAAATAATAAGGTCGGATACTTTTCTAATAAACCTCGTACAAAATGAACATTGATTATTATTAATTAATTAATCAAGGAATCATAATTGTATTAGTGATGTCAGCCAAACATCACTGCCTTCACTTTGTTGTCTTCTGCGTTGGGCTGGATGCCTTGTTTGTAGTTGTCACAGAGCGCCGTAGCTTTGACTGCGGCACACTGATACAGAGCGGCGGAGGCGCGTCCACAGCTGAACGGCTGCTGCTTTGCTGGGCGCTGGGTCCTGCATGCACCTTTATGTATCATGAACCTACCTGTATAATGTGTGTCTGAATACTGCACTGAACCCCCTCAAACTTTAGACCGCGTATTAGCTGGTCTCTTCCTGTTTCCACACGGTAGCGACGGACTAGCACCGAGATAACCACACCTCATTTAAAAACCAACATGCCCATGGGTGCACAGATGAGGACACATTGTTTGCTGTCCAGCATTTCTTTTGCGCACCTGTTAACAATGTGTACAAACAGTAGTTTATTGTACATGCACAGCGTTCCTCAGTACTCCACTCTTACAGTGTCCTTGTCAAAGTTACACATAAATGACTGAGTCTGAGGGACAGTATCTGTGTATTATTTTTATTTTTGCCCCCACCTCTTCCCCAAAATAATCCACAAAGTTCATCCATTAATATCATCAAGTACACACCATGACAAAAAGAATCACAATACAAAAGAGTTTAAATATGCAGAATGTCAACCGCATGTCAAAGTGTTGATTCAGTTGCTTGTACTTAACATGCATTCAAAATAGAAAAATAGAATTCTGATTGTTTATATACACTTTTTCTTTATAAATATAAGTATACAAATGTATTTTAAAATACAAAGATAAATACCGTCACATTGTGTACACTGTTTAACAAACCAGCAATTACAAAAGTCTTTTATTTTTTATTTATTTTATTTATTTATTTTTGATATTAGCATTCACAAAATACAAGTACATTAGAAATTCAACTTAAACAACTGCAGGTTTCATTTATTTATTCTGTATTTTGTTTTAACATCTCTTTTTGCCTTCACATTTGCTCTGCAGTGACTCGGAGCTTCACGGATTGCAAATCCTACAGTTTTTGTTGGTTTTTTTTTTGTTTTTTTTTTAAGCCATGATTTAGATAATTTTTTCGATCAGCCAAAAAATTACTTTTGTGCCTTTGTTTAAAAAACCCATTAAAAAACTTAATCAGCAATGAAAACAAATGGCCTAATGTTGCAGATATTTTAACATAAAACTTAATTATTGTATTAATGAATATAAATATGGACCACATCAGTGAATAAAAAGCAGCCTTTATCAAAATCATGATTAAAAAAAAGAAATGAAGCAAAGCTGATCTAAGTTTATAAAGACAATTTTCTATTCAGTTTTAAACATGTCTACAATGACTGATGACAGGGAAACTAATAATTTTATTAATAACGCTTTCAGGATAAGTTCATATTTTCTGATCCAAATTCTTTCGGGTCAGTGGTCCTGCAGAGCAGATGCACTGAAAATGTCATGAATATTTGTTATTTTCTGGAGCTGTGGACTTTCAGCCATCTCGGCTGTACGTGCGCTTCAGGAGTCACGCTCGGTTCACTGAGCTCACAACTGCACAGGGAAGAGACAGTGGACACTTTGTCTCCTTCAATTTTTTTTAGCGTTACTGTCGGTTTTTTGGATCCAGAAGAGAACTGAGGGTGCAACAAGCAGAGTATGAGACTGCGTTCAAGACTGCATGACATGCACGCACAGCTGCTTTAACCTCCACTCACACTGTGATTTTACCATGACGGCATCAAAATGAACAGTTATGACTTGATGCAAACTTTGCAATTAATCTTATGTAAACTTTGCAATTAAGGACTGAGGAAAAACAGGAAGTGGGTGAGGAGAAAAAAGAGGACTGAGGAAAAATAGGAGGTGGGTGAAGAGAAAAAAAAGGACTGAGGAAAAACGGGAGGTGGGTGAGGAGAAAAAAGAGGACTGAGGAGAAAAAAAGAGGACTGAGGAAAAACGGGAGGTGGGTGAGGAGAAAAAAAGAGGACTGAGGAGAAAAAAAGAGGACTGAGGAAAAAACGGGAGGTGGGTGAAGAGAAAAAAAAGGACTGAGGAAAAAAACGGGAGGTGGGTGAGGAGAAAAAAGAGGACTGAGGAAAAACAGGAAGTGGGTGAGGAGAAAAAAAGAGGACTGAGGAAAAATAGGAGGTGGGTGAAGAGAAAAAAAAGGACTGAGGAAAAACGGGAGGTGGGTGAGGAGAAAAAAAGAGGACTGAGGAGAAAAAAAGAGGACTGAGGAAAAATAGGAGGTGGGTGAAGAGAAAAAAAAGGACTGAGGAAAAACGGGAGGTGGGTGAGGAGAAAAAAAGAGGACTGAGGAGAAAAAAAGAGGACTGAGGAAAAAACGGGAGGTGGGTGAGGAGAAAAAAGAGGACTGAGGAAAAACAGGAAGTGGGTGAGGAGAAAAAAGAGGACTGAGGAAATATAGGAGGTGGGTGAGGAGAAAAAGAGGACTGAGGAAAAATAGGAGGTGGGTGAAGAGAAAAAAAAAACCCTGAGGAAAAAACGGCAGGTGGGTGAGGAGAAAAAACAGGACTGAGGAAAAACAGGAAGTGGGTGAGGAGAAAAAGAGGACTGAGGAAATATAGGAGGTGGGTGAGGAGAAAAAAAAGGACTGAGGAAAAAACGGGAGGTGGGTGAGGAGAAAAAACAGGACTGAGAAAAAAACGGGAGGTGGGTGAGGAGAAAAAAGAGGACTGAGGAAAAACAGGAAGTGGGTGAGGAGAAAAAAAGAGGACTGAGGAAAAATAGGAGGTGGGTGAAGAGAAAAAAAAGGACTGAGGAAAAACGGGAGGTGGGTGAGGAGAAAAAAAGAGGACTGAGGAGAAAAAAAGAGGACTGAGGAAAAATAGGAGGTGGGTGAAGAGAAAAAAAAGGACTGAGGAAAAACGGGAGGTGGGTGAGGAGAAAAAAAGAGGACTGAGGAGAAAAAAAGAGGACTGAGGAAAAAACGGGAGGTGGGTGAGGAGAAAAAAGAGGACTGAGGAAAAACAGGAAGTGGGTGAGGAGAAAAAAGAGGACTGAGGAAATATAGGAGGTGGGTGAGGAGAAAAAGAGGACTGAGGAAAAATAGGAGGTGGGTGAAGAGAAAAAAAAACCCTGAGGAAAAAACGGCAGGTGGGTGAGGAGAAAAAACAGGACTGAGGAAAAACAGGAAGTGGGTGAGGAGAAAAAGAGGACTGAGGAAATATAGGAGGTGGGTGAGGAGAAAAAAAAGGACTGAGGAAAAAACGGGAGGTGGGTGAGGAGAAAAAACAGGACTGAGGAAAAACGGGAGGTGGGTGAGGAGAAAAAACAGGACTGAGGAAAAAACGGGAGGTGGGTGAGGAGAAAAAACAGGACTGAGGAAAAACAGGAAGTGGGTGAGGAGAAAAAAAGGACTGAGGAAAAAACGGGAGGTGGGTGAGGAGAAAAAAAAGGACTGAGGAAAAACAGGAAGTGGGTGAGGAGAAAAAAAAAGGACTGAGGAAAAAACGGGAGGTGGGTGAGGAGAAAAAAAAGGACTGAGGAAAAAAACGGGAGGTGGGTGAGGAGAAAAAAAAGGACTGAGGAAATATAGGAGGTGGGTGAAGAGAAAAAAGAGGACTGAGGAAATATAGGAGGTGGGTGAAGAGAAAAAAGAGGACTGAGGAAATATAGGAGGTGGGTGAAGAGAAAAAAGAGGACTGAGGAAATATAGGAGGTGGGTGAAGAGAAAAAAGAGGACTGAGGAAATATAGGAGGTGGGTGAGGAGAAAAAGAGGACTGAGGAAAAATAGGAGGTGGGTGAAGAGAAAAAAAAGGACTGAGGAAATATAGGAGGTGGGTGAGGAGAACAAGAGGACTGAGGAAATATAGGAGGTGGGTGAGGAGAAAAAGAGGACTGAGGAAAAATAGGAGGTGGGTGAAGAGAAAAAAAAGGACTGAGGAAAAAACGGGAGGTGGGTGAGGAGAAAAAACAGGACTGAGGAAAAACAGGAAGTGGGTGAGGAGAAAAAGAGGATTGAGGAAAAATAGGAGGTGGGTGAAGAGAAAAAAAAGGACTGAGGAAATATAGGAGGTGGGTGAGGAGAAAAAAGAGGACTGCGGAAATATAGGAGGTGGGTGAGGAGAAAAAAGAGGACTGAGGAAAACAGGAGGTGGGTGAAGAGAAAAAAAGGACTGAGGAAAAATAGTAAGTGGGTGAAGAGAAAAAAGGACTGAGGAAATATAGGAGGTGGGTGAGGAGAAAAAAGGACTGAGTATAAATAGGAAGTGGGTGAGGAGACAAAAAAGGACTGAGTATAAATAGGAAGTGGGTGAGGAGACAAAAAAGGACTGAGTATAAATAGGAAGTGGGTGAGGAGACAAAAGAGGACTGAGTATAAATAGGAAGTGGGTGAGGAGAAAAAAAAAGGACTGAGGAAAAACAGAAGGTGGGTGAGGAGAAAAAAGAGGACTGAGGAAATATAGGAGGTGGGTGAGGAGAAAAAAAGGACTGAGGAAAAATAGTAAGTGGGTGGGGAGAAAAAAGATTACTGAGGAAAAACAGGAGGTGGGTGAAGAGAAAAAAAAGGACTGAGGAAAAACAGGAGGTGGGTGAGGAGAAAAAAGATTACTGAGGAAAAACAGGAGGTGGGTGAGGAGAAAAAAGAGGACTGAGGAAAAACAGGAGGTGGGTGAGGAGAAAAGAGGACTGAGGAAAAACAGGAGGTGGGTGAGGAGAAAAAAGAGGACTGAGGAAATATAGGAGGTGGGTGAGGAGAAAAAAAAGGACTGAGGAAAAACAGGAGGTGGGTGAGGAGGAAAAAAAAGGACTGAGGAAAAACAGGAAGTGGGTGAGGAAAAAAAAGAGGACTGAGGAAATATAGGAGGTGGCTGAGGAGAAAAAGAGGACTGAGGAAAAATAGGAGGTGGGTGAGGAGAAAAAAGAGGACTGAGGAAAAACAGGAAGTGGGTGAGGAGAAAAAAGAGGACTGAGGAAATATAGGAGGTGGGTGAGGAGAAAAAGAGGACTGAGGAAAAATAGGAGGTGGGTGAAGAGAAAAAAAAGGACTGAGGAAAAAACGGGAGGTGGGTGAAGAGAAAAAACAGGACTGAGGAAAAACAGGAAGTGGGTGAGGAGAAAAAGAGGACTGAGGAAATATAGGAGGTGGGTGAGGAGAAAAAAAAGGACAGGAAAAAACGGGAGGTGGGTGAGGAGAAAAAACAGGACTGAGTATAAATAGGAAGTGGGTGAGGAGACAAAAGAGGACTGAGGAAAAACAGGATGTGGGTGAGGAGAAAAAAAAAGGACTGAGGAAAAACAGGAGGTGGGTGAGGAGAAAAAAGAGGACTGAGGAAAAACAGGAGGTGGGTGAGGAGAAAAAAGAGGACTGAGGAAATATAGGAGGTGGGTGAGGAGAAAAAAGATTACTGAGGAAAAACAGGAGGTGGGTGAGGAGAAAAAGAGGACTGAGGAAAAATAGGAGGTGGGTGAAGAGAAAAAAAAAAGGACTGAGGAAAAACAGTAAGTGGGTGAGGAGAAAAAAGATTACTGAGGAAAAACAGGAGGTGGGTGAGGAGAAAAAAACGGGAGGTGGGTGAGGAGAAAAAAGAGGACTGAGGAAAAACAGGAAGTGGGTGAGGAGAAAAAAGAGGACTGAGGAAATATAGGAGGTGGGTGAGGAGAAAAAGAGGATTGAGGAAAAATAGGAGGTGGGTGAAGAGAAAAAAAAGGACTGAGGAAAAAACGGGAGGTGGGTGAAGAGAAAAAACAGGACTGAGGAAAAACAGGAAGTGGGTGAGGAGAAAAAGAGGACTGAGGAAATATAGGAGGTGGGTGAGGAGAAAAAAAAGGACTGAGGAAAAAACGGGAGGTGGGTGAGGAGAAAAAACAGGACTGAGGAAAAACAGGAAGTGGGTGAGGAGAAAAAAGAGGACTGAGGAAATATAGGAGGTGGCTGAGGAGAAAAAGAGGATTGAGGAAAAATAGGAGGTGGGTGAAGAGAAAAAAAAGGACTGAGGAAAAAACGGGAGGTGGGTGAAGAGAAAAAACAGGACTGAGGAAAAACAGGAAGTGGGTGAGGAGAAAAAGAGGACTGAGGAAATATAGGAGGTGGGTGAGGAGAAAAAGAGGACTGAGGAAAAATAGGAGGTGGGTGAAGAGAAAAAAAAGGACTGAGGAAAAAACAGGAGGTGGGTGAAGAGAAAAAACAGGACTGAGGAAAAACAGGAAGTGGGTGAGGAGAAAAAGAGGACTGAGGAAATATAGGAGGTGGGTGAGGAGAAAAAAAAGGACTGAGGAAAAAAAGGGAGGTGGGTGAGGAGAAAAAACAGGACTGAGTATAAATAGGAAGTGGGTGAGGAGACAAAAGAGGACTGAGGAAAAACAGGAGGTGGGTGAGGAGAAAAAAGAGGACTGAGGAAATATAGGAGGTGGGTGAGGAGAAAAAAAAAGGACTGAGGAAAAATAGTAAGTGGGTGAGGAGAAAAAAGATTACTGAGGAAAAACAGGAGGTGGGTGAGGAGAAAAAAGAGGACTGAGGAAAAATAGGAGGTGGGTGAAGCGAAAAAAAAAGGACTGAGGAAAAACAGTAAGTGGGTGAGGAGAAAAAAGATTACTGAGGAAAAACAGGAGGTGGGTGAGGAGAAAAAAGAGGACTGAGGAAAAATAGGAGGTGGGTGAAGAGAAAAAAAAGGACTGAAGAAAAATAGGAGGTGGGTGAGGAGAAAAAAGATTACTGAGGAAAAACAGGAGGTGGGTGAGGAGAAAAAAGAGGACTGAGGAAAACAGGAGGTGGGTGAGGAGAAAAAAGATTACTGAGGAAAAACAGGAGGTGGGTGAGGAGAAAAAGAGGACTGAGGAAATATAGGAGGTGGGTGAGGAGAAAAAAGAGGACTGAGGAAATATAGGAGGTGGGTGAGGAGAAAAAAGAGGACTGAGGAAATATAGGAGGTGGGTGAGGAGAAAAAAAGGACTGAGGAAAAACAGGAGGTGGGTGAGGAGGAAAAAAAAGGATTGAAAAAAGAGGAGTGAGGAAAAATAGGAGGTGGGTGAGGAGAAAAAAAGGACTGAGGAAAAACAGGAGGTGGGTGAGGAGGAAAAAAAGGATTGAAAAAAGAGGATTGAGGAAAAATAGGAGGTGGGTGAGGAGAAAAAAGGACTGAGGAAATATAGGAGGTGGGTGAGGAGAAAAAAGGACTGAGGAAAAACAGGAGGTGGGTGAGGAGAAAAAGAGGACTGAGGAAAAACAGGAGATGGGTGAAGAGAAAAAAGAGGACTGAGGAAATATAGGAGGTGGGTGAGGAGAAAAAAAAAAGACTGAGGAAAAACAGGAGGTGGGTGAGGAGGAAAAAAAAGGATTGAAAAAAGAGGATGAGGAAAAATAGGAGGTGGGTGAGGAGAAAAAAAGGACTGAGGAAAAACAGGAGGTGGGTGAGGAGAAAAAGAGGACTGAGGAAAAATAGGAGCTGGGTGAGGAGAAAAAAGAGGACTGAGGAAAAACAGGAGGTGGGTGAGGAGAAAAAAGAGGAGGTGTTTTTCCTGTCGCGGCGCACACAGATTTGCCGAGTCGTCACGGAAACGACTCGGCAAATTTGCGTCTTTCATTAAAAAATGTCCTTAAACAGTGGAATGTCCGCATAAAGTCCTCATGCCGGCCTCTTCTGAATCTTCTCTGTTCTCTCACGACGTCCTGGGTGAATTAAGCCTTAAATTAGGATGTTTTCAAGTCGAAACAGGCCGACCGACGACGGCGCCTGGAAGCACTGCACGACGTCCCGCTCCGTGGGAAGTCCTTACACCGACAGAAACACCCCATAATCTCTCATCAGCCGTTAAACTTTTCACCGACAACCAGCTTAATTTCTCGAATAGTGTCCACTCGGATATTCATCACAGGTCCAGAAAAAATTTTGATAAAGCAACGCACGCCGTCTCGAGCAGCGTGTGAAACAAAGGAATTCAGCCGAGAGGGCTGAACCACATCTCACTCAAGGCATGCCCACAGGGAAATGACATCACCGACACGCGTGAAAAAAGTCACGCATGCGCACGAGGGTTCAAGCATGATTGGTGTAATCGCACGTCATTCAAATCCATATAGTTAAAAAAAAATAACAGGGTCGGTTTATTATCTAATAGACCTCCTATAAGGTTGTTCCACTAAACAAGGCAGCGAAACTGTAAACTTAATAAGTGAGTGATTTTTTCATGTAAATTTACTGTCTGAATGTATTTAGAAATTGTTTAGGTTCTTGTTATCACGTACACATTATTATTATTGTCATTATCATTGTTGTTATTATTATCATTATATTATTACGTCTATATTGCCATTTGATTTTTAAATGGACCACAATGAAAATATTTTCACTTTCTTGTTTCATCCATGAATTTTTAATGTATTTACAATTATATTATGGACTTACATTGAACTTACAAAATCAAATCACACAAGCATGCAGTCACGCTTTTAATATAAAGATATTGCAGAACCCCCTTGGCACATTCCTGACATTCTTAACGCATCTGAATAGGTTTCTTAATAGTGCGTGTTGGTGGGTGATATTCATGATTTTCGTGGAGCATGTTTTTGACTGTCAAAAAATCTTCCACGAATGTCAGGCACCACCCTCATTTCACCTCATGTCGTGGAGGTCACAACTCAGCGTGTTGATCCGTCTTGATTAGTGATGATCCTTAATAGAGCGTGACAGCGTTCTTCTCTGACGTGCGCACAATTAAACCCTGCTGCACCGCATTCAGTTTCATTGCTGCAGTATGTTGAAGGACAGTGATGCCAAGTTGGCAAAAAGTCTTGTTCCAAAGCTCCTCAGTGCGCTCCTGCAGGTGTTCCACCTGCTGCATGTGCCTGATGTTTGGGAAAATGAGTGAGACAAGAGCTGCGTGGAGCCACACATGTGGTTCTCAGTCTCCTCCTTCTTTGCCGTGCCGTGGAGTGGCACAGAGCCCAACTAAGCATGCAGTCACAAAGTTCTTCTGCTGTGGCTTTTGAGGAGCAAACTGGAGCAATCTGAATTGTTCAGTAGCTGAAGGTTGGATGAATATGGGCGTATGTGGAGACAATTCGCCTCATTCACAACGTGACAGAACTTAACGATGCGCTGTTACGCACAATAGCGCGCAACAATGCAGAACATTATTCTTGACCATGCGTAATTGTTCCTGATAATTCTCCAGCAACATGTGACATTAATCGTAATGTGTGGTAACAGGTTGCAGCCGTTCCTGAGGACACCTGACGCCTCTGTCCCGAATCATCACATTCGTGATCAGTGGCCAAGAATGTGTAGTTTGTGGCATTCGTGATGTGCTGTCATTATGTGTACACACAGCTACCAAGCAGAGGTATTGTACGGGTCTGCAAGATCATCCTGATCCATATAAAATTCCAAGGGAATAACTGAGCTGTGATCTGAAAACTGGAGTTTGGAAGTCACACAAATATGTTCTTTATTCACCCAAATGGGGATGAGAAACTACAAAAACATGGAAGTCTAAAGGTGCTTTTTTTTCATGCCATGTTTGGTGACACCTTTATGCTCAAAACGGACATGCTAACAAACCTCGCAGGTTAGACACTTTTTGAATACCCCAGGCTTCCATCATTCATGACGCCCTTGATTATTTGTCAAAATTTCCTTTTTTTTAACAACTGAATTGTATATAAATTTGTTTTTAAGTTTAATAACTTGATATTGTGCAGGTGTGAGGGGAAAAGAGAACTTGAATTCAACATACGTGTTATTTATGAACAGTGTTTTAATCATACTGAACTAAAAGGAAGCTACTCCTGTTCAAAAACATTATACGAGGTCTATTAGAAAAGTATCCGACCTTATTATTTTTTTCAAAAACCATATGGATTTGAATCACGTGTGATTGCGTCAGATAAGCTTGAACCCTTGTGCGCATGCGTGAGTTTTTCCACGCCTGTCGGTTGCGTCATTCGCCTGTGAGCAGGCTTTGAGTGAGGAGTGGTCCACCCCCTCGGCGGATTTTCATTGTCAGGAAATGGCAGAATGATTTGGGCTTTTTTTCCATCAGAATGTTTTCAGAAACTGTTAGAGACTGGCAGCTGGAAACCATTCGAAAAATTGATCTGGCTTTCGGTGAAAATTTTACGGACTTCACAGAGAATAAGGACTATTACTACAGCTTTAAGGACGGCTTTAAGGACGCTCAGCGCGCCGCGCTCTGTGCCGCCATCGAGAGCCACAAACCACCGGATCATTTCTAAACGGATGGCTCTGTGGAGCCGGGACCATCGTGTGCCATTTCTCTGGTTATCACAAGAGCTGGACATCAAACGTTTTCTGGCAGATTTCACTTTTAACAAGAGATTTTGTCATGGAAAGCCGAGCGGAGGCTTCGCGCGTCACAATGGATTCGCTCGCTACTGGAGCGAGACAAAACCACCTCCGTTTTGGTCTCACAGGACGGCTTTGAGATGGCGTTCAGACAGCTGTCGGTGGTTTTTCCATCGAGTGATTATCCGAGAAATTGTGGATGTGCTTCATCACGGCGTTGCTTTGCGCCATGCAGCATCGCCGCGACGCGCGGAATTCCTCCGCACGTCTGTCTCAATGTGCCAAAAAAGTGCTGATGTCCACGTCTTTTCACAATTCCTGTGCAAGTCAGACGACGTCCCGGATAAAACACAGCGTCCAGTTTGGAAATGAACGGCACATTCCACTGTTACGGGAGTTTTCGTCATGGAAAGAGGAGCGGAGGCTTCGCGCGTCGCGGCGGTGCCGCATGGCGCACAGCAACACCGTGATGAAGCCTCACGGGACATGTTCTGGCATGTCCAGGCGCATCCACAATTTCTCGGATAATCACTCGATGGAAAAACCACCGACAGCTGTCTGAACGCCATCTCAAAGCTGTCCTGTGAGACCAAAACGGAGGTGGTTTTGTCTCGCTCCAGTAGCGAGCGAATCCATCGTGACGCGTGAAGCCTCCGCTCGGCTTTCCATGACAAAATCTCTTGTTAAAAGTGAAATCTGCCGGAAAATGGTTGCTGTCCAGCTCTTGTGATAATCACAGAAATGGCACACGGCGGTCCGGCTCCACAGAACCATCCGTTTAGAAATGATCTGGTGGTTTGTGGCTCTTGATGGCGGCACGGAGCGCGTCGCGCCGAGTGTCCTTAAAGCCGTCCTTAAAGCGGTAGTAACAGTCCTTATTCTCTGTGAAGCCCGTAAAATTTTCACCGAAAGCCAGATAAATTTTTCGAATGGTTTCCAGCTGCCAGTCTCTAACAGTTTGTGAAAAAATTCTGATGGAAAAAAAGCCCAAATCATTCCGCCATTTCCTGACAATGAAAATCCGCCAAGGGGGTGGACCACTCCTCACTCAAAGCCTGCTCACAGGTGGATGACGCAACCGACAGGCGTGGAAAAACTCACGCATGCGCACGAGGGTTCAAGCTGTCATACGTGATTCAAATCCATATGGTTTTTGGAAAAAATAATAAGGTCGGATACTTTTCTAATAAACCTCGTACAAAATGAACATTGATTATTATTAATTAATTAATCAAGGAATCATAATTGTATTAGTGATGTCAGCCAAACATCACTGCCTTCACTTTGTTGTCTTCTGCGTTGGGCTGGATGCCTTGTTTGTAGTTGTCACAGAGCGCCGTAGCTTTGACTGCGGCACACTGATACAGAGCGGCGGAGGCGCGTCCACAGCTGAACGGCTGCTGCTTTGCTGGGCGCTGGGTCCTGCATGCACCTTTATGTATCATGAACCTACCTGTATAATGTGTGTCTGAATACTGCACTGAACCCCCTCAAACTTTAGACCGCGTATTAGCTGGTCTCTTCCTGTTTCCACACGGTAGCGACGGACTAGCACCGAGATAACCACACCTCATTTAAAAACCAACATGCCCATGGGTGCACAGATGAGGACACATTTGTTTGCTGTCCAGCATTTCTTTTGCGCACCTGTTAACAATGTGTACAAACAGTAGTTTATTGTACATGCACAGCGTTCCTCAGTACTCCACTCTTACAGTGTCCTTGTCAAAGTTACACATAAATGACTGAGTCTGAGGGACAGTATCTGTGTATTATTTTTATTTTTGCCCCCACCTCTTCCCCAAAATAATCCACAAAGTTCATCCATTAATATCATCAAGTACACACCATGACAAAAAGAATCACAATACAAAAGAGTTTAAATATGCAGAATGTCAACCGCATGTCAAAGTGTTGATTCAGTTGCTTGTACTTAACATGCATTCAAAATAGAAAAATAGAATTCTGATTGTTTATATACACTTTTTCTTTATAAATATAAGTATACAAATGTATTTTAAAATACAAAGATAAATACCGTCACATTGTGTACACTGTTTAACAAACCAGCAATTACAAAAGTCTTTTATTTTTTATTTATTTTATTTATTTATTTTTTGATATTTAGCATTCACAAAATACAAGTACATTAGAAATTCAACTTAAACAACTGCAGGTTTCATTTATTTATTCTGTATTTTGTTTTAACATCTCTTTTTGCCTTCACATTTGCTCTGCAGTGACTCGGAGCTTCACGGATTGCAAATCCTACAGTTTTTGTTGGTTTTTTTTTTTGGTTTTTTTTTAAGCCATGATTTAGATAATTTTTCGATCAGCCAAAAAATTACTTTTGTGCCTTTGTTTAAAAACCCATTAAAAAACTTAATCAGCAATGAAAACAAATGGCCTAATGTTGCAGATATTTTAACATAAAACTTAATTATTGTATTAATGAATATAAATATGGACCACATCAGTGAATAAAAAGCAGCCTTTATCAAAATCATGATTAAAAAAAAGAAATGAAGCAAAGCTGATCTAAGTTTATAAAGACAATTTTCTATTCAGTTTTAAACATGTCTACAATGACTGATGACAGGGAAACTAATAATTTTATTAATAACGCTTTCAGGATAAGTTCATATTTTCTGATCCAAATTCTTTCGGGTCAGTGGTCCTGCAGAGCAGATGCACTGAAAATGTCATGAATATTTGTTATTTTCTGGAGCTGTGGACTTTCAGCCATCTCGGCTGTACGTGCGCTTCAGGAGTCACGCTCGGTTCACTGAGCTCACAACTGCACAGGGAAGAGACAGTGGACACTTTGTCTCCTTCAATTTTTTTTAGCGTTACTGTCGGTTTTTTGGATCCAGAAGAGAACTGAGGGTGCAACAAGCAGAGTATGAGACTGCGTTCAAGACTGCATGACATGCACGCACAGCTGCTTTAACCTCCACTCACACTGTGATTTTACCATGACGGCATCAAAATGAACAGTTATGACTTGATGCAAACTTTGCAATTAATCTTATGTAAACTTTGCAATTAATCCACATTTTCACATGCGTGACAGACTGTGGGGACAGTCCTTATGGATCAAGGATTGGCCGTGATCTGTTACACCACTAGCAGTGACAATAAAATGTCAGCAGTCCGCATATGGCCAATAAACAGCAAGCACAAAGTCTAGCTCTGTCGTACATCCTGCAGCAGCTTATTGATCTCCGCTACCAGCTCGCTGGCATCGACTAGCTCATGCCGGCTGTCGCTGCGTTTGCCCTGAAGATGGCTGAGCACCGAGTCAAAATCATCCTCTTCATAGTTCTCTGGAATCTCCTCCATGGCAGGCAGCCACTTGGACGAGGTCCCTGGCAGTGTAACTGCCACTGGCACCGGAGCCGTAGATGCAGGCACCAGAGTGGGGCTGACCAGCGCTGTGAGCAGTGGGCTGCTGTGGGTCTTAGTGCTGTGGCCACTGTTCTGTGGACTGTTTTTAGGAGCCTGCAGGCCTTTATAGCTGCTGCTCTGAGAGCTCAGCTTGGTGCTGGGTTTCAGGGTGTGGTAGCTGCCACTCTGGTGGTGGCCCGGTGCTCCGATGCTGCTGCCTGGATTCTGGAAGTGGGTGTTGGCTGCCCAGGCTGCCACACCCTGCTGGTGCACAGAGGGGTTGGGTCTCCCTGGCAGATGACCCCTCCTGCGATCCAGAGAGCCAGTCATAGGCACACCCACCCCACTGAGACTAGTCCCCTTCTGGGTCTCATTAACCTGGACATACGAATCCAGTGACTGGGGCAGCAGCCGCTGGAATACACTGCTCATCTCTGACAGCAAGGATGCTGTCCCACACAGGTCTTCATCTGTTGCCTCTCGTTCTTCATTCTCTCCGCCCTCCTCTACACTGCCATCCTCTCCACCAAGGTCCTTGCCAAAGGTGGAGAAGCTCTGGTTGCGGTCAGTGCACGGCTGTGGGACTTTGTCCTGGGACAGATCAGCGGGCTGCCGTGCTTCTTCTCCAGGGATGTAGAGGTTGCTGCGGTAGTCAGAGGATGACGAGGCCGGCGACACCAGGGGGGGCATCCAGCACTGATCAGAGTGACCCAGGACACGGCACTCCTCTGTGCACAGCCTCATAGCTGGAAAGAAAGAGGGAAACCTTCATAAGTAATCAGGAACACTGAAATACATATCCCCTGCATTCCGGCATGGATGTGGAAACAAGCAAAAAGTCTTCCCAGTGTAAGATTATACAAATGAGTGTTTCAGGTTTGTGCATCAGTCATTTTCCCTATTAAAAAAAAAAAAACAGGAAATTTTTTATTTCAAATTAAAGATGTGCGTAAAATTCCTGGAAGTTGTCTTTTCCCAGGAAGTCATTCACTGAGTTCCTCCCCTCAGGTGATTTTTTTTTTCTTCTTCCTCTGCATGGGGTCTGGAATCATGATGGAAATCTGCTCCAATTAGTCTGAACGACTCTGCAGGAGTGTTTTTACCACCGAGAAACAACTCACGGAGGCAGATCACTGCCAAATAACACCACCTCCAAAAGCCTTTCAAGTCACTCTCTTCAATATTAAATCTGCAAATAGAAAATCTCTGAAGAATAAATTAACATAATCAAACCGCTAACTTAAAGTCTTGATTAAGGAAACGCGGCGCTTTTCACTTGTGCTATTGAGGGACTTCATTATGGCCTCATTAACATGAAGGAGGCATTTATAATACATCTTAGAGCCAGTAAAAAGCACATGTGGCTGCACGGGATGAAAAAGCAGCAGACCAAAGATTCCGAGATTTGATTGTGACAACATGAAAAAAGAAACTCACTGGCTGTAGTTTACCAGCCTCAAAAGTAGACTTCAGTGAGGAATCTTAACCAGTTACTAAACAGTTTACTCAACAACAAAAAAACAAATCTACTGACACAACTGCAGGTAGAGGGCGCTGTGGTCCACAGCACACTCTGGACTGTGGGCGGAGCCTGCATCAATTGAAGCCTTTTTGGAAACCGGAGTGCTCCCTCGCACCCCTGTTATGTTAAAACTGTTCACTCCTCATTCATGATGCACAGAATGGAGTTGGATATTTTTAAGACTTCTTCACTGTGTGACAGACGCACACCAGACGTGCACAACAACTGTATCACTGAGGAAGGACCCAAAAAGCACTTCTTTATCATAAAGTCCTGCTGCCAGCATAAATCCTTCCTCAGTTTCAGCGGACAGATTGTCTACGAGAGCATTTTGATCAACACACTGCTGACATACAAACAAACTGTGTGCGACGGAAGCCAGCAGGGGTCGCTGTGCATGTGGGAGTCAATAGACCTCACTCCCCTGACAGCCAAAGCATTCTCTGGTCACACAAGCCAGAACCCAGGTCTCGGCCAATCGGATAGAGCGTCCGCCTCCCGTTCCGTTCAATCCAGTATATAATCTGTGAAACCAGTACACATCCAACCCAATACATAATCTGGAACTAATACACATCCAATCCAATGCATAATCTGCAGTACCAATACACATCCAATCCAATACATAATCTGCAGTACCAATACACATCCAATCCAATACATAATCTGGAACCAATACACATCCAATCCAATGCATAATCTGCAGTACCAATACACATCCAATCCAATACATAATCTGGAACCAATACACATCCAATCCAATGCATAATCTGGAACTAATACACATCCAATCCAATACACTGGAACCAATACACATCCAATCCAGTAAATAATATGTGGTGTATGTCCTCTGACACGCCGAAACGGAGGTGTTCCTTTGTTTCGCTTCCAAAGCGAATCGGTCGTGACGCGCGAAGCCTCCGCGTGGCTTTCCATGACAAAATCTCTTGTTAAAAGTGAAATCTGCCGGAAAATGGCTGATGTCCAGCTCTTGTGATAACCAGAGAAAGAGCACATGACGGTCTCGTATCACAGAGCCATCCGTTTAGAAATGGTCCGGTGGCTTGTGCCGCGTTGTCGCAGCTCGGAGCGCGGTGCGCCGTGAGTCCTTAAAGGGGTCCTTAAAGCTGTACTAACAGACCTTATTCTCTGTGAAGCCCGTAAAATTTTCACCAAAAACCAGATAAATTTTTCGAATGGTTTCCAGGTGCCAGTCTCTAACAGCTTCTGAAAAAATTCTGATGGAAAAAAAACCCAAATCATCCCGCCATTTCCAGACAATGAAAATCCAACGACGGGGCGGGACCACTCCTTCCACAAGGCATGCTCACAGGCGAATGACGTCACCGACAGGCGTGGAAAAACTCACACATGCGCACGAGGGTTCAAGCTTGTCTGATGTGAAAACATATGAATCAAATCCTTATAGTTAAAAAAAAAAATAAAAAGGTACGATACTTTATGGACAGACCTCGTATATAATCTGCATTACCAGAGCACATCCAATCCAATCCATAATCTGGAACCAATACACTTCCAATCCAATGCATAATCTCAAACCAAGACACATCCAATCCAATACATAATCTGGAACCACTACATATCCAATCCAATGCATAATCTGGAACTAATACACATCCAATCCAGTAAATAATATGTGGTACCAAGTAGGGATGTACCAATCCACATTTTTTTCACTTCCGGTCCGATCATGATACCTGAATTTGGATATCTGCCAATAGGAATACTATTCCAATACCGGAGCTCTGTTTGTTTTAAAATTATTAGCATTATTGTTGATTTTGTACGATGACATTTTGTATGTTATGCTGCTTCATGATGAAGTGGTATAGAGGAGGATTTTCTTTAAAAGAAGACCTAAAAGTTCAGCTACAATTTTCCACAAGGTACATCTGACATGCAAGCCCACATTTGATGTTTTGGTTAAAAAATTAAGTACTTTTATTTTTTATTTTTTTGGTTTCTTGTGGCAGTTTGGAAATGCAGAAATGCACTCCTTCCTCAAAACGGTACATGGACTCGGATGCAATTTTTGGGGTACCCCTGTGGAAAAAAATCCATTCAAATCAATCAATCTGAGTAACGGCAGGTCCTAAGTAAAAGCATAGACTTTATAGAGAAAAGACAGTGCTCTCTCTTTCTCTCTCTCTCCAAGAAATACGCAAATACAAAAGACAAAATAAATCAGATTAGTGTTATACATGTTTATATGTACACGTAAATGCGGCCATTGTTGGGTCAGTGGCTGAATTTTCATCTCTTGAACACCAGATGGCACACCTGGCCCAAGTACATGTACCATTTTGAGGATGGAGCACATTTCCGCAATTCCAAAATGCCACAAGAAACCACAAAAAATAAATAAAAGTTCTTAATTTACTCATATTTGGAGTCAGACTGGGTAAATCGTTGCACCCTTCCTCCTGGCTCCATCCGTCTTTCTGTCCCCAGCTAAAAAATCGTTGTGCTCATTAATGTGTTGCTTTTTCAAATGTTTGATTAAATTTGCTGTATTTTACGTCGTGACTGAGCTTCCGCCTCTTGGTACAATGGCTATGCAAACACTGCACATTGCTGTCTTGCTTTGCAGTGTTTCCAGTATGAAATATTTCCAACCAGCGGACAAACTGTGATGAAAAGTTGGTCAGCAACAGTCAGTGCTCCTCAATGCTCGCCTGCTAGCTGGCCACAAACTGTGGAAGGGACCTCATGTGGCCCCGAAATGTCTCATTGAGACACACCTCTGTTCAGGAGCCCCCCCGCACACCACAGCCAGCCAGCAGCACTTGTTGTGATGTTTCAGTTGAAAACACATACAGAGACATGGCTCCTGAATTGTAAAACTTTGCAGGTTGTATCAGAAATTTATGATCTGTGAATTACGTTGGTATCGGAACCCGATATAGATACTGGCTTGGATCAGCCCCATACACAGTAGTAGTACCAATACACATCTACTCCAACACATAATATGTGGTACCATACATATCAATCCAATATAGAATCTCTGGAACCACACTATAATAAATTGTTCAAGGAACATACTGAAATCACCTAATTTATTGAATTGCTAGAAGTGGAAAAAGTTAATTGTTTGTAAAGGCGCTTTTCTACTTCACAAAAGTAGCACTACTTTACACTACTCAGCTCAACTCTACTTGTTTTTTTTTTTTTTTTTTGCTTTTCCATGAGGGTGAGTACCTGGTACCGAGTGCTTTTTTTGGTACCTGCTCAGAAGCGGTTCCAAGCGAGCCGAGCCGATACTAAAATGTGACGTCAACAGGCTGCCAGCCACTGATTGGTCAGAGAATGTCGTCACTGGATGAGCCACAACGGACGGAGTAGGTCAGACCGTAATGGCTGGAAACGGTTTGACCACAGTAGCGCTGTTTACGGACATAGACGGTCGCGCACCGGGAGGCAGGATGACCGCGACTTGGCCACGGCTTTGTTGGAAGCGACGGATGGTGTTTTTGTGACTTTGTCTGTAGTCTGCTTGAAAGCAACATTTAATGTTACTTATCCCACTGGTGGGAAGCACACTTTAACAAACGAAGATTTTGAGTCTAAACTTGTGCTAAAATAACATTGTTGTTTCATGTATGTGGACACAGTGAGCTAGCTGATTGCTAACTAGCAAACTAGCTAACTCCGTGCTTCGCTTTAAAGTATTAACTTCTGACAGAAAAACAGGTTTGAGATGTAACATTTTACCACAAACTATTGTACTGTGGTGTTTAATTCTGCTGGATGACTTCTACCAAACCAGAAGTAATTTATTCAGCTATGTTGAACAACCAGTTTTACTGTCTGTTTACTTCAATTTACATTTATATTTATTATGAGTTTTACGTTTAATATGTAAAACTTATTTTACTACTGGATTTTGCTTAAACAGCTTTTTAAACTGTTAGCAGTTCATTTAAATCAGTAAACCTTGGTAACTTTTACAAATCAAACTGATGTTACACAAAAGTAGCAGAAAGTACAAAAGTTTATTCAAAATTCACAGTGAAACATAACCGGTATATAACATGTAGGCAAATGATGACAAAGGTGTCCCATTCTGTGTCATGAGCTTTTGCAGCGGTGACTCTGAGAAAACCATCTGAAACACACACATACAGCATACATATTTTAATTAGTCATAATTACATAATTTAATTAATTAGCTGTCAGGTTATTAAAAAAATAACCTGAAACCTAAAAATAATGTAATTGATTACAGGGTTTGTGATTAGTTAATCAAAATGAATCATTTAATTGCAGGTATATTAAAAAAATCTGTGTGTGTTTGGGGCATTTAATAATCTGCTAAACAGGATGTGGGTTATTTCTGTTACACATCAAGCAGGTATTAAACAAGCTGTAAATTGATCTTAAATTGGGAGAAGTGTCTAAGTGTAATTTGGATGGGTTAAATGCAGACAAATTTCATTGTATTTATGTGTACAATGACAATAAAAGGCTATATTATAAAGAATGTCTATAAAAACAGAATTGTGGGAGTTTGGAGGCTGATTCTTTCTGCACAATATGACTCCTTTAATAATTATCTTATTAGATTTCATATTTAAATTTGTCCATTGAACATAAAATCAAACATCAAATCATACAATCAAACATAAAATCTGGATGAAAAACAAATCAAACGTGTTTTAAGCCTGTTTGAGTTCAGTGACGACATTAATTAATGGTCATTAAAACCAAATCAACATTTTGTGCATGAACGTCAGTAAACGCACAAACTCCCACATTTGAGATTTAACATTAAATTATCAAAGCAAGTTACTTTAGTATAAAACGTATTGACATTAACACGTTTATTGCTCTCAGAAACACGTCTTTATTTACAGACCAAGTCACTGACGTCAAAACAAAAACGGACCAAAGTGTGACTGAAGGCCTGATAGGTGCTGTAATTAATTAATCTAAATTAACAATTTATTTTGACAACCACAATTTTAATACTTAATAGCGATAGCCTGCAGTTATTACATATTTACAAGCTAACGATTGGCTTACCGTCATTCTTCATCTCTTGCAGCTCGTAACTTCTCGTCTTCATATTGTTGTATGAATTCCCAAAGTCTTCTGTACTTTTCAGGCGTGTTTCATCTCACCGCCAGCAGCTTTCTCTTAAAAACTCAGACCAGTAAACACACGGAGTCCGCCATTGTTTATGTCGCGTATAAAACGTCACTGCAGTTTGCTCTGCTGACCCCGCCCACGTTGGGGAGGTACTATTTGTAGTAAAAAAAGACGCACCTGGAACCAACCCGAGTAGAGCCGAGTCGAGTCGAGCTGAGTAGTGTTGGTTCTGTGTAATAGAAAAGTGCTTTAAAAGGCTAATTTTCTGTGTTGCAATTATTATTTTATAAACTTTTTCAAGTAAAAAAAAAACTTTTCAATTAGATTACAATAATGTCTTGTTTTAAAAGCTTTTTTCCTAGCAGAACAACTGAAATACAATCTCCTCTTTGCCTAGGCAGCTTTCTTATTTAAACTGGTCCCTGACTCCTCCCACTCAACTCCTCTGGGCAAGTCCATCAGAAGCTTCTGGCTACTGTACCATGACCTGGAGACTGGCCTTTTGATTAAATCTTTATGAATGAGGGATGACACACAATGCATAGTTAAGTAAAAGCTGAAAATAACTGCAGTGAAATTGATGCCTTTGACAGACATATTTAGAATGTTGAGATTTACAAAGAACTGTCTGTAGTTTTTTGAAATAGCATAAAGAGGTTTTACACATTGGCTTTGTGATATACCAAACATGGATGTTTCTAAACATTTGTGAAAGCATCGGGGTGGTGTCCAAGTGGTTAGTGCACTTGGTTTCAGTGCGGAAGGTTCCCGATTCAAATCCAACCTCTGTCACATTTCTCCATGTCATGTCAGGAAGGGCATCTGCCAATTCAACATGTTGATCCATCTCAGATTTGCTGTGGCGACCCCAAGTGGAAAGAAGGTAGCATCGGCGCACATCCAAAAAGTGTCGAGGTGCCGTCTGAAAGCATCAGACAGCAGTCTCAGAGCAGTCTACAAGGGGAGGCCCATTCACACGGCTGCTTCAAAAGTTTTGCATATGAGCAAAACACACGTGGCGCAGTCCAGGAGGGACACCCATGGAACGGCAGTCTATGTGCAGTCTGTGCGCAATCCCACTGCAATCTACATATTCATATGGCAACATAACAGCATTCAGAACAATCTGATCGCGGTCAGGGTAACCCCAACATGGATCGGCACGTCAGATCCTGCCGACATGTCCCGCTTGTGTCACATATGTGCACCTCCACTGAACCCCATTCAGGGATGGCAAAGGATATGTTGATGTGCAACATGTATGTGGCACGCATCCATCATGTGCAGTCAACATTGCGCAATCAAACCAAAAGCACCGTCTGTCACTGCAAGTCCTCACGCCATTGTGTGCGTCAGAGGGTCGGCGCAGCGTCCACAACATAGGATGTCACCCCCGTAATACACAGATTATGACATGTTTACCATCTACGTCTGTTGGAGGAATGACAGTGGAGCTGTTTTGCCAGCCCATGACACTATATACACATGTAAACTCACCTCCGGTACAGCCTCAGGTGCGTTTCACAGCGCAGGGTGGACACCGGGCAGTGAACGCCAGCCTGCGCCGTGTATTGACAACAACAGCTCACACATGCCCCGATCACCGCAGCATAAAAATATATCCCATGTTAAGCACCGTCCTGTGGCGCGCAGCGCGCTGGAGATTGACGGAGTGGAGCACAGTTCGTCTCTGCACTCCGTTTACTCAACACATTGCCTTCTCTGTGCTGTGTCCATGAGCACAGTACTGACAGTCCGTCATATATGGGAGACGCATGTCCATCCTGCCACCCACACAATGTCCTGCTCAGAGGTCAGTGCGTGTGAGGGAGTGAGTGCATGAGCGCATGAGTGGAGTGAGTGAATGACAGTATTCGGGCACATCCTTCTGCCAGTCTGGGCGCTTTATTTATGTATGTGGTGCAGTCTGACAGCAGTCCGTATCTCCATACTGGTGTTCAATGATGTTTGGGCTGCGGTTGTGCGGGTGAGCACGACTGGATCCGGACTGGACCCGCCCACATTCCACGTGGTCGTCTGGCAGTCCTACACAGCTGTCCGACAGTCTGTCCCTCCCGACTGCACCTCGGGGTTTGGTTTTTTTTCCCGTTCTGGCTGATTCTGCTTGGTTCATGCACATTCTTGCTATGTGTGAAGGGGGTCTTACTTACATGGATAATAAACAGTTAATTAATTAACTTTTTTAATAATAATAATAAATAATAATAATTTTGTCTATTGATATTTAATAATTATAATTAGTTAAATGTTTTAAGTCAGCCTAAAAATGTTTTTGCAATAACAAAAAAATTAAGTTGTTAAAAGCTAAAAGAAATGTGTAACCTAATGTTTAATTCCTAATTGATCTAAATAAATAATTATACAATGAACTTAAAAATGCATGCCAGTGTGCCAAGTCAGACTAAAATATGTTTATGTGGGGAAAATGAACAAAGATCAGTTAAAAAAAACAACATAATGGCTGAGTACAGTTGTAAACACACTAAACAGCGCAAAAACGTTTACGTAGAAAGTTACCTTAATTTTTTTATTGGATCAAGTCATCACTTTTTAGAGGGCAATACACATCCATTCCAGTACATAGTCTGTGGAACCAATCCGCATCTAGTCTGAAACATAATCTGTGGAAACAATACACATCCAATCAAAGACAATCTGTGGCACCAATTTGGACCCGTTTCTATAAAGCTGACACCAGCTCCTGTCAGCAGAGTGTCTTCAAACAAAGCCTTTGTCCTCGCTCACCACTTGAGCTGTGGCACCGTGTCCTGCCATAATGACAGAGCACTGACTAAACACTGGCAGGAATCATGCACGCTGCAGTGGACACGGGGGCGGGAGGCGGGCCAACACATTCAGGGAGAAAGGTGATGTTTGAGATGTAATTATGGTCTTCGGAGCTTCATCACGAGTGCAAGTCGGAGCCAGTGCCATAGCAACTATTCGTCACATGGCAATTAAATGGCTCCTTTTCATCAGAAGAGCGTGAAGGCTTCAGTTTGGACGGCTGAAAGCAAAAGAAGAAGAGCGCCTAATGAGGAGAGCTCCTCCACACATCTGCAAAGGAGGTGAGCTGGAGGGAGGAGGTGTTAGCGGTGAGACACTCTGCCTGCCTGGGTCGACTTTAATTGGGATGTAGCTCAAATGCAGCGTGGAGCGACAGCTGCGTGGGCAGGCGGCTGGAAAGCTGTGGTGTGATAAAAGAAGCTGTGGCAGTGTGCGACCTGTGTGTGGAAAGCTGAGGCAGGTCGAGATAAATTTAGATCCTGTGTGCGGTCAGACCCGGCGCACCGCCGTGCAGGCCTGGGGGCACTGAAACCTGCCACAGGTTCCACTGCAGCCAGGTTAGGTTTCTGAATCAAAGCTACCTCCAAGTTCACAAAGTCTTCAGCGTTTGTGTTTGTTAGCGCCGTGCACAGATGACAAGCACTTCAGCGGCATGACAGTCAGAGGAAGAGATGGGTGGCTGCAAAGGACGGATCAGTCGAGCTGTCTGGAAAGATCCCTCAGTGAGAGTGAAGGGAAACTCAGAGGTCCATATGTAACCGAGCACTCGTTAAACTCCACCACTGTCACACACACAGCACGAACAAATCACACTCAGTCTACAAACGCTCAACAGACAAAACACAAAGTCTGCAAGCTGCTGTTCCTTGTCTTTACCATCACTGCACCAACTGCTCATCAAACCCACACACACACACACACACACACACACACACACACACACACACACACACACACACACACACACACACACACACACACACACACACACACACACACACTAGATTTAGAGGAGGTGATGGTCTAGTGGTTAAGGTGTTGGGCTTGAGACCAGAAGATCCTTGGTTCAAATCCCCGCATGACTGGAAAATCACTAACGGCCCTTGGGCAAGGTCTTTAATCCCCGAGATGGTCCCGGTGTGTAGTGAGCGCCTTGTATGGCAGCACCCTGACATCGGGGTGAATGTGAGGCATAACTGTAAAGTGCTTTGAGCGTCTGATGCAGATGGAAAAGCGCTGTATAAATGGAGTCCATTTAGGTGGACCAGCAAATTTTGTCCATAATAATCTAAATCTGTTATATATATCAAATGGACAGAATCCCTTATACGAGGTCTATTAGAAAAGAAACCGACAGTTTTATTTTTTTTTAAAACTATATGGATTTGAATCATATGTGATTACATCAGCCAAGCGTGAACCCTCGTGCGCATGCGTGAATTTTTTCACGCCTGTCGGTGACGTCATTCGCCTGTGAGCACGCCTTGTGAAAGGAGTGGTCCAGCCCCCTCGTCGGATTTTCATTGTCTGAGATGTTGCTGAGAGACTGGCGCTGTGCTTCATCAAAATTTTTTCAAGAACTGTGAGGCACATCTGAGTGGACACCATTTGAGAAATTCAGCTGGTTTTCGGTGTAAATTTTAACGGCTGATGAGAGATTTTGGATTTTTTCTATCGCTGTAAGGACTTCCCACGGAGCGGGACGTTGCGCAGCGCTCCAAGGCGACGTCGTCATCCTATTTCAAGCTGAAAACCTCCAAATTTAAGCCTCTGTTGACCCAGGACGTCGTGAGAGAACAGAGAACTTTCAGAAGAGGTCGGAATCAGCAGTTTATCCAGACATTCCACTGTTAAAGGAGATTTTTTTAATGAAAGACGTGCGGACGGATTGGTGCGTTGGCTCGCAGCCGGTGCGGCGCGCCCGCCACAGGAAGAACACCTCCGTGTTGATAACCATTTGTAAAATCCAGGCAGCTTTTGGTGGCTTTCAGTTGAGTGAGTATCTGAGAAATTGTTTAACAGCAGGGCATGTTCCAACTTGTCCTGAAGGCTTCCAACGGAGGTGTTTTTCCTGTGGCGGGCACGCCGCGCCAATCCGTCCGCATGTCTTGACCCAGCTATCTTAGCTAATTATAGGCCAATCTCCAACCTTCCTTTTCTCTCAAAAATTCTTGAAAGGGTAGTTGTAAAACAGCTAACTGATCATCTGCAGAGGAATGGTCTATTTGAAGAGTTTCAGTCAGGTTTTAGAATTCATCATAGTACAGAAACAGCATTAGTGAAGGTTACAAATGATCTTCTTATGGCCTCGGACAGTGGACTCATCTCTGTGCTTGTTCTGTTAGACCTCAGTGCTGCTTTTGATACTGTTGACCATAAAATTTTATTACAGAGATTAGAGCATGCCATAGGTATTAAAGGCACTGCGCTGCGGTGGTTTGAATCATATTTGTCTAATAGATTACAATTTGTTCATGTAAATGGGGAATCTTCTTCACAGACTAACGTTAATTATGGAGTTCCACAAGGTTCTGTGCTAGGACCAATTTTATTCACTTTATATATGCTTCCCTTAGGCAGTATTATTAGACGGTATTGCTTAAATTTTCATTGTTACGCAGATGATACCCAGCTTTATCTATCCATGAAGCCAGAGGACACACACCAATTAGCTAAACTGCAGGATTGTCTTACAGACATAAAGACATGGATGACCTCTAATTTCCTGCTTTTAAACTCAGATAAAACTGAAGTTATTGTTCTTGGCCCCACAAATCTTAGAAACATGGTGTCTAACCAGATCCTTACTCTGGATGGCATTACCCTGACCTCTAGTAATACTGTGAGAAATCTTGGAGTCATTTTTGATCAGGATATGTCATTCAAAGCGCATATTAAACAAATATGTAGGACTGCTTTTTTGCATTTACGCAATATCTCTAAAATCAGAAAGGTCTTGTCTCAGAGTGATGCTGAAAAACTAATTCATGCATTTATTTCCTCTAGGCTGGACTATTGTAATTCATTATTATCAGGTTGTCCTAAAAGTTCCCTAAAAAGCCTTCAGTTAATTCAAAATGCTGCAGCTAGAGTGCTGACGGGGACTAGAAGGAGAGAGCATATCTCACCCATATTGGCCTCTCTTCATTGGCTTCCTGTTACTTCTAGAATAGAATTTAAAATTCTTCTTCTTACTTATAAGGTTTTGAATAATCAGGTCCCATCTTATCTTAGGGACCTCATAGTACCATATCACCCCAATAGAGCGCTTCGCTCTCAGACTGCAGGCTTACTTGTAGTTCCTAGGGTTTGTAAGAGTAGAATGGGAGGCAGAGCCTTCAGCTTTCAGGCTCCTCTCCTGTGGAACCAGCTCCCAATTCAGATCAGGGAGACAGACACCCTCTCTACTTTTAAGATTAGGCTTAAAACTTTCCTTTTTGCTAAAGCTTATAGTTAGGGCTGGATCAGGTGACCCTGAACCATCCCTTAGTTATGCTGCTATAGACGTAGACTGCTGGGGGGTTCCCATGATGCACTGTTTCTTTCTCTTTTTGCTCTGTATGCACCACTCTGCATTTAATCATTAGTGATCGATCTCTGCTCCCCTCCACAGCATGTCTTTTTCCTGGTTCTCTCCCTCAGCCCCAACCAGTCCCAGCAGAAGACTGCCCCTCCCTGAGCCTGGTTCTGCTGGAGGTTTCTTCCTGTTAAAAGGGAGTTTTTCCTTCCCACTGTAGCCAAGTGCTTGCTCACAGGGGGTCGTTTTGACCGTTGGGGTTTTACATCATTATTGTATGGCCTTGCCTTACAATATAAAGCGCCTTGGGGCAACTGTTTGTTGTGATTTGGCGCTATATAAAAAAAAAATTGATTGATTGATTGATTGATGTCTTTCATTAAAAAAAATCACCTTTAACAGTGGAATGTCGACTACTGATCAGCGTACACTCCATCACTTCACCTACTGCCAGCCAACTCTGAATGAGCAAAGCAGATAAGTAAATTTACATCTTTAGAATCTCTTGATTAACCTTGTAAAGCTGCATTTTTTTAAACATAAACATTTTTTAAGTAATATAACTATTTCTCAGAGCTCTTTCAATCGAAACTCGATTCTGAATTGAATCATCATCCCAAGAATCGGAATCGAATTGAATCATGAGTTGTTGTATGATTCACATCCTTACTAAATTCCTTGCAATTGAACATTGAGAAACATTGATTTTAAACTGTTGGACTATTTTTTCATGCAGTTGTTCATAAAGTGGTGATCCTCACCCCATCTTTGCTTGTGAACAGCTGAGACATTTGGGGATGCTCCTTTTACACCCAATCATTAGTGTCCTCAGTTCCCAAACGCTTATTGAGTGTTGTTAGAAGGAAAGGTGATGTAACACGGGGTAAACATACCACTGTCCCAGCTTTTTTGAAACGTGTTGCAGGCATCCATTTTAAAATGAGCAAATATTTGTACAAAAACAATAAAGTTTATCAGTTTGAACATTAAATATCTTGTCTTTGTGGTGTATTCAATTGAATATAGGTTGAAGAGGATTTGCAAATCACTGCATTCTGTTTTTATTTACATTTTACACAACCTCCCAACTTCACTGGAATTGGGGTTGTATATAACAGATTAGTTTCATCCAGGAGGTGTCAAATAATATGTTCCATGGGAGGTGGTGCACCACATCGTGCCACTGATGTGGAGGAAAATAGAAGCGTGAACCACACGTACACGTGTGTTGGGTGGCAGGGGAAGCGCGCGAAACACACGTACACATGTTGGGGAGAGCCGACATTGTAGCACGCCACATGTGCCCTCAGCAACTCCACAGTCATGGAGCACTTAGACAAATTTCGCATCCAGCTTGACAGTGATTGTCTGCTGACTGTTGTCATGTTAATACAATGAACAATGATACAATGATGACCAATCCACGTAATTTGGTGACTGAGTGGAAAAAAAAAATTGTGGTTCCATGTGGAGCGAAAAGGAGAAAGCGATCAGTTTTGAAAACTGTGTGATATTTGCTGTATTTGGAGTGTGTTTTAGCGTGTGTAGTTAGTGTGTGGTGTAGTGTTTTTTTTATTTCGTTAGTTCGTCAAAAAAAATCAGGCGTCTTGGAAGCGCGCATTAAGTCTCTTTGTTTTTTGAACTACATGAAGGCGATCGAAGTGTGAAGTGCATCATGATGAAGTGGACTTTATTGTTCTGGTCTGGACGAACCAGAGCAGGTGGATCCACCGATCTGTGCGCACAGATTTGCACAGTGAATCGGACCGCGCACTTCTCCTCCATCTCCAGGATTCATGCGCTTCTGCTGGTGATGGTCTAGTGGTTAAGGTGTTGGGCTTGAGTCCAGAAGATCATGGGTTCAAATCCCTGCCTGACTGGAAAATCACTAAGGGCCCTTGGGCAAGGCCTTTAATCACCTATTGTTCCTGGTGTGTAATGAGTGCTTTGTGTGGCAGCACACTGACATTGGGGTGAATGTGAGGCATAATTGTAAAGCACTTTGAGCATCTGATGCAGATGGAAAACCGCTATATAAATGCAGTCCATTTACCATTTACCATTCCAGCACCAAGTCCTGGAGCAGAGCAGGGTGGAGACACACACTGCTCCAGCAGTGAGTAGGCTCCAGGGGTGGAAAACACAGGAGTTCAGGGAGAGACTTCCCCAAGTCCAAAACACCTTTTCTTTTTTTTTCTTTTTGGCCACTATTACAGTCAGGACAGTCTGTACCAACAATAAAAATGTTACAAAAACATGGAATTAGGGAGAAATACACATGGATATTGAGGTGGAATATGTGTACAAATTCTTGGAGCTTCTGATGAGCGTGAGGGAGTGAGTGAGAGCGTGAGGGAGTGAGCGAGCAAGTGAGGGTGTGAGTGAGCGAGAGAGGGAATGAGGGAGTGAGTGAGGGAGTGAGTGAGAGAGGGAGTGAGTGAGAGAGTGAGGGAGTGAGTGAGGGAGTGAGCGAACAAGTGAGGGTGTGAGTGAGCGAGAGAGGGAATGAGGGAGTGAGTGAGGGAGTGAGGGAGTGAGTGAGGGAGTGAGCGAGCAAGTGAGGGTGTGAGTGAGCGAGAGAGGGAATGAGGGAGTGAGCGAGGGACTCAGTGAATGAGTGAGTGAGTGGTGGGAGTGAGTGAGGGAGTGAGCGAGCGAGTGAGGGAGTGAGTGAGTGAGTAGGTGAGGGAGTGAGCAGAGCGAGTGAGGGAGTGAGTGAGTGAGTAGGTGAGGGAGTGAGCGAGCAAGTGAGGGTGTGAGTGAGCGATAGAGGGAATGAGGGAGTGAGCGAGGGACTCAGTGAATGAGTGAGCGAATGGTGGGAGTGAGTGAGTGAGGGAGTGAGCGAGAGAGTGAGTGAGGGAGGGAGGGAGTAAGTGAGGGAGTGAGCGAGCAAGTGAGGGTGTGAGTGAGCGATAGAGGGAATGAGGGAGTGAGCGAGGGACTCAGTGAATGAGTGAGCGAATGGTGGGAGTGAGGGAGTGAGCGAGAGAGTGAGTGAGGGAAGGAGGGAGTAAGTGAGGGAGTGAGTGAGCAAGAGAGGGAGCAAGTGAGTGAATGAGTGAGTGAGTGAGTAAATGATGGAGTGAGTAAGTGAGGGAGTGAGTGAGTGAGAGAGGGAGTGAGAGAGGGAGTGAGTGAGGGAGCGAGTGAGTAATTGAGTGAGGGAGTGAATGAGTGAGCGAGTGAATGAGTGAGTGAGTGAACGAGTGAGTGAGTGGGGGGAGTGAGTGAGGGAGTGAGTGAGTGAGAGAGGGAGTGAGTGAGGGAGCGAGTGAGTAATTGAGTGAGGGAGTGAATGAGTGAGCGAGTGAATGAGTGAGTGAGTGAACAAGTGAGTGAGTGGGGGGAGTGAGTGAGGGAGTGAGCAAGCGAGTGAGAGTGAGTGAATGAGTGAGTGGGGGAGTGAGTGAGGGAGTGAGCGAGCGAGTGAGAGAGTGAGTAGGCGAGTGAGTGAGCGAGAAAGTGAGGGTGTGAGTGAGTAAGTGAGCGAGAGAGGGAATAAGGGAGTGAGCGAGGGAGTGAGTGAATGAATGAGCGATTGGTGGGAGTGAGTGAGGGAGCAAGTGAGTGAGTGAGTGAATGAGCAAGTGAACGAGTGAGCGAGTGAGTGGGGAGAGTGAGTGAGGGAGTGAGCGAGCGAGTGAGTGTGTGAACGAGTGAGAGAATGAGTGAGGGAGTGAGTGAGTGAGCGATGAACGAGCGTGTGAGCGAGAGAGTGAGTGAGGGAACGAGTGAGAGAGTGAGTGAGGGAGTGAGTGCATGAGTGAGTGAATGAGCGTGTGAGCGAGACAGTAAGTAAGTGAGGGAGTGAGTGCTTTCCCACACATAGTGACCTTGAGCACACCTAGGGATGGGTATTGATAAGATTTTATTTTATCAATATCGATGCCATTATCGATTCTGCTTATTGATCCAATTCCTTATCGATACCTCTTGTGAATTTTCTGTGTACTAAAAGTAGGCTTTACAGGTTTTCTATGTCGACAACATTTTAAATTGGTCACTGGATCCTTGATCTCTGGACATAAATAAAAATAAATAAAATCTGTAGTTTTTGTCAAAAGCATTTCCTTTCAGACATTTTGGCATGAATGTCTCTCCGTACCTCTGAGCTGAACTCAGCCGGCTGCTGCACGTCAGCACAGGACGTCTCGTTTTGGGAGGAAAAAAAAACGTTTTGATCGATTGCATTTTGTTTGTATTAGAACGTTTGGAAAGAGGTGCCATTTGATTTAAAAGGTGTTTTGCTTTGAGTTTATTCATTCTGACTGGACTCTGTCATTCTAACTTGACTCGTCAGAGAGCCGCGCAGCGTTTGGAGCTGTGTGAACAGAACGGGGGACGATTCTCGTTTCTTTCTCGCAACAAGACAGGAGTCCCAGTTAGTGATTTTAATCTGCACAAAAGTGACTCAGGATTGACATATTCAGGGATGAAAGTGGTGAAAAACCAGATTACCCCCCAACACCACCCACATGAAACTGTTTGAATTCTAGAAGCTCTGAAATGCAATCTGGGACTATTCCAGACAATAAACTGCAGTGAATGCAGCATCCATTTTGGTAAAAAAATAAAACAAAAAAACAACAACTTTACTTATTCAGATTCATTCCAGTAGTATTCTGCTCTTACTAGGATGCAGCAGTTTTCCAGCTTGGCAGATAGTTCTGGAGGAAATCACTGAAGAAATTAATCCTCTCCCTCCCAACTCTTCTGTACTTTGCTGCATGGTGAAACCGTCTGATAAGACCGATGACTAAGCTGAGCACATATCATTCATCACAGAACCTACTGTGAACAAACTCCATCTGCATGAATTACTGACCAATTCCCATTTAAGTCAAAATGACTTAATTTTGACTTCCCATTTTGACTTAGTTGGAAACTAAGTCAAAATGGGAGCCTCACAACTGTCAAAACATGAAGTTTGCAAAATGTGTAAAAAAAAGATTATAATTTTGCCTGGGCTGAAGAAGATTAACAAATTGAAAATATGGTTTGACCGAAACAAACTGTCATTAAACTTAAATAAAACAGGGATGAAGTGGAGGTGTAAGAGTCACTCGGTGTTCACAGGAAACAGTTATTTATTTCTATATGTATTTATTTATTTCCATTGTTAGCTGGTTTTATCTTTCCTTTTGTGTTTTGTTTTATCAGGTTCTTTTTGTCTCTTTCTCTAAAACTGTATTGTAGCAATATTAGTTACTAGAGAGAAAACTGACCCACCTTTCGTCAAAAAAGTGACAGCTGCCAATCAAAATCGGCCACGTCACTAAGCCCCGCCCCCTCTATGACGTCATAGCCAATCAGAATCGATGACGTCACTATGTCCCGCCCCTAAGCCCCTCCCCTAGTCCCGCCTCCAAGCCCCGCCCCTTATGACATCACAGCCAATCATAATCGATGACGTCATTATGCCCCGTCCCTAAGCTCCTCCCCTAACCCCGGCCAAGCACCGCCTCCAAGCCATACCTCCCCTCCCACCCAGGGTCTAATATTTTAATGTCATTTTATTTCATGAATTAAAGAATGATAAAAAATACCTAGATCTTTTTAATGTATTAAAGAATTAACTAATTCTGAAATAATTAAACATAAATCAGTGTCTATTATTTAATGCCCCTTTAATATTTTTAATTCTTAAATTATTACGTTTCCTTTTCTGTTTTTTAATTCGTAAATTAAAGAAGGGGTACAAATAGCCGTCTCTCGGTTGTAAGTCTTTGCAGCAAGACGGTCAAATACCCACGCATAGAGCTGCTCGCGGAAACATGACCCCACGGCTGTAAAACCTGTTGCAGACGCTGTGTCTGTGTGTGTGCGTGTGTGTGTGTGCGTGTGTGTGTGTGTGTGTGCGTGTGTGTGCGCGCGTGTGTGTGTGTGTGTGTGTGTGTGTGTGTGTGTGTGTGTGTGTGTGTGTGGCGGGACACCCGCTGAGCGGAGATGCTGCCCCGAGGTGATGAACCCGAAGAACAATAAACAATGCTCCTTATCACTCACGCCAAAGGATGTTTCAATAAACAATGCTCCTTATCACTCACGCCAAATGGTGTTTCTTTTAAGATATTACCCGATCATCATGGTGCGCGGGACACCCGCTGATCGGAGATGCCGCCCAGAGGTGATGAAGGCGGAAAAAAACAAAGTTTCTTCTCCGTCACTCCCGGCAGGGTGGCTGGGTGTCAGGCCAGATGGTATTTTTAGAGCAAAAGGTACCAGTAAGTGTTTTTCACAAAAAACCTCGTTTGAAAAACAATTTACCCTTTTCAACAATATTATAGGAAAGAACACAGGCTGTATAAGGTTTAGAATATGTGCTTTATTACATTCATTAAAGTCACACACAGAGAAAAAAGCAATTGTTCATGTTTATTAAACACAGCATACGTGAAGGAAAACATTAAGAAAAAAGTATTTGGTCCACTTACATGAAGAAAAAAAGTATACGTTCATGTTTATTAAACACAACATACATGAAGGAAAACATTAAGAAAAAAGTACTTGTTCCAGTTACCTGAAGAAAAAAGCATATTTTCATGGTTATTAAACACAAATTTGGTCCACTTACATGAAGAAAAAAGCATACGTCCATGTTTATTAAAGGGTAACCATCAGGCTGTCGCTGTAAATTAGCTGATAGATGATTATTGTGTCTCCAGCTGCGTATAATAAACTCAAGTCTGCTCAAAGCCACTTTTCTAAGGCAACAAGTTCGCATTTTTTTTTTTGTAAAGTCAACTTATTATATTTTACACATTTTGGGATTCAAACATCAAATCCTTATCTCAACACTTCACGGTAACGTTCACATGCCAGCAGCTTGGATGTTAAGTCCTAAATCTAAACATTTTCTTTGCTCACTTGTATCGCTGCAAGTTCCTGCTTTACCACCTCATTCTGACCAAGAAACATCTGAAGTGGGTCAAAAAATAACTGAAACTGTTCTTGAAAGCAGCTTTCTCCTGGTTAGTTTTTAATACACCCTGAAGACATCAAGATTCTCTGATCAGATTTCTTGGGAGACTTTCCAAAAGGGAGACATCTATTGTTTTAATATGAAAATCAGCCGTCAGCATTTTATGTCAAGTGTTCCCTGAAAATCACAGATAACTGAATGACGGAGAACTGAAGCAACAACTTTGAAGTTTCAAATAAAACAGGGTTCATCAGCATTTTCTGGTTTATCAGAATCTGAATCAGAACAGCTTTTAATGGCCAAGTATCCACAGAATACATGGAATTTGACTTTGGTTTGAGCCGCACTCTCTCTGTACACTGTAAATGCATGCTAACATACAAACGAATTAAGTTAACCAGACTCAGTTTTCAAGCTGTAGCTTCAAGAAAATTAAGTTGACCTGAATATGATGAATGAACAAAACTATTTTGAGAATTAAGCCGTCACTTGCTGAATGCTCACAGTAAATACATTACTGTAATTTATTTTTTTCAGTACAGCAAAATAAACAAGTTACTGTAATCTAGATTTTAAGTGTATTTGAGTACTGCACACTCGCAATAATTAAGGTAATCAAATCTGCTTCAAGACAACATAAATTACTTTGTAAGGCAGCAAGTTTGCATTTTTTGATTATTTTCATTTTTAGTAAAGTCATCTTATTATTTTTTACAGTGTAAGGCATGTAGAAATACCCTAAAGAGCGAATAATCCGCAGTAAAAAATTGTACAACGTGTTTTTAAAAACCGCTTGTAATTATGAACAAACTAGTTTAGCTAACAACTGCTACAGAAAGGTGAACATTTATTAAAATGAATCTGAAATACACGAGTTGACCAACATCAGGAGGGTAAGAGTTCTAATGTTAAAACTCACTGTTGTTACTCAGCTGTTTTATGATTTGTAAAAAGCTGCACCAGGCACTTGAAAGTTGCACATTTCCGACCAATTCTGTCAAAAACATTAACAGCCTGTGAGCCGACACACTGCTGTCAGTGTGACAAGAGGAAAGTGTGTCATGTAGAATCTGTGCATTTGTTCAGAGCGTATAATTATAAATCTCAAGTCGTTTTAACGTGGATAAAGATTTAAATGCGGTTGTTTTGCAGAAGTTCCACTGAAAACACACAGAAGCTGTAATTTTTACAATTCACACGCCGTATCTGTGATAGAAACAGTCGGTGGTCATTTATTGAGAAATCTAACTGGCGGAGGGTTTTACGCTTTAAACGCTTATTTGGTTGTGAAAAGCTCCACAAAAACTTCTACTTTTCGAGCTGATGCTGACTGTTTGCATAAATTTTGGCTGATTGGGGAAACGTCTGACATTATATAGCCAATATGTTTTTTTTCTTACTTTATGGCCCTTTAAAAACTTTAGTCATATTACTAAATCATTGTTTTTCTTTTTTTCTTACCTCATGAAGGCGACTCTCTCTCCGGCTCCCCGTGTCGTCTAATAACCCTCTGGGCTTCATTTGTCTTCTTCTTCTCGTTAAACCAGAATAAACTTTTTATGCATCGCAATTATTCTCTCTCAAAAACATTCATTAATATCAGTCCAAAATATCCTCGAACCTCCGGGCATCTTGCAGGAGCGACGGTCACGTCTCGCCACAAACTGAAAGAAAAGATGCGACTTATTAAATATTTAGCCTACACTTTAAAAAAAAAACGTCATGATGTGATTTTTTTCTTCTTACCGTGTAACACGAGTCCGTCCCCGCGGCGCCCTGTTGACGGTTCGACAGACCTCCGTCGGTTAGAACACACCAGCTCCGCGTTATTAACCTGTATTTTTAATATAAATGAGATTTCAGAGGGTTTACTATCTCTGCTGCTGTGTCTGGGGGAAAAACTTGATTAAACAGCGTTAAATAAACTCCTAACAGAATATCCACAAACTGTAACACAGACCATACTTATTAATGAAATATTTACACTTTAAAAAGTTATGAGCTGATTTTCTTACGTCATAAAGGAGAGTCTGTCCCTGGCCTGTCGTGTCTCTAAATGATCCTCTGGGGTTAATTTGTCAGGCCGAATTCTTCTGCTCCATCAGAATAAACTTTTCTCACCGTGGGGCTCTATATCTAACAAAAAAACATCATTTAAAAAATGTTTTTACCGCCGAGGATCTTTTTTAAAAAAAACAAAACAGAAGCATTTCTATCAAAAGATTACTTAATTCACTTGCCGTGAAAGACTTTCGCACTCTGAAGAAAAAGAAAACTTCATTCCGAGAGAATGAACGTCTGCTCCGGTCAGCGGCTGGAATGAAGGAAAAACACTGCAGCAGGAGGCGGGACAGAAAACTGGACCAGCCTCCAAAAGTATCAGGTTTTATGGTGGACCCAAAAAACACACGTAATCATCGATCAGGGGATTTAGCCTGACACCTCGGACCGAGGGACACAGCAGGACCTCAGAAAAATATTGCTTCAAACGGGATCTGTGACGCTGGTCCGGTTTGTCAAAAGAGGTGCGACCTTTTGCGCTAAACACCCCAAATACACACACACAGGCACACACTTTTAAGAGCAAATATCCCCAGACCCGCGCGTGTAGTGGTCCCATATTATGAACAAAAGTGGATGGATAGCAAAGTCATGACGGATAATACAGAAATAGTGAACCTTTTAATAGTTGCACTAAAAGAATAAAACGCTACTCACAGGAGAATTAGTTTTCCCAGCTTCAGCCTGTCTTATTCCAGACATGTCAGAAACCACATGAACAAAACATCTACATATCTTTAACACCAAAGAGATTTAAATATATCCGTACATACATATGTACATACTCATATTTTTTCCCATTTCTATTCCCATGTTTCCTTTTTGTGAATATTTACAAATAAAATAAAGGTCACTGCGTGTATTAAATATATATCAGCGCCACCGGGGCGTCGTACCAAGATGTGCTGTCTTTATACACCGAAAATACTATCGCAAACCATGATCTGGTTTCTGATTTTGTGAAAAGATATCGTAATTGCCTTAAGAAAAGGGTAATACCTCCTGTATCCAGCTACAAGGACCTTCGCACACTTTTAAATGCTGTGACAGCTTGTGTTAACCTTTGATCCTAATTTTTTTTTAATGTTTTTTCACGTGAAAATGTAACCCCTGTCTTGGGACAACCTCCCGATCATACCTTTTAAAGTTTTATCGCGTTTGCACGCTTTAAAACATTGTTATTAAGTACAGAAAGAAGTGTTAATCTTTGATCCTAAATTTTTTTAATGTTTTTTTTTCACCTGAAAATGGGTTGGATGTGTGAGAGCGGCCTTCCGATCATACCTTTAAAGTTTTACCGCGTTTGGATAATTTAAAACGTCGTTATTAAGCGCAGAAAGAAGCGTTGACCTTTGACCTTGAATTTTTTATGCGCGTTTTTTTGTGAAAAAATGCTTCTGGTGTGTTGAGAACGCTCTCCCGATCATACCTTTAAAGTTTTACCGCGTTTGGACGTGTTTAAAAATTGTCACGGCTCGTGTTAATCTTTGATCCTAAAATTTTTTAATGTTTTTTTTGCCTGAAAACGGACCGGATGTGTTGAGAGCGGCCTCCCGATCATACCTTTAAAGTTTTATCGCGTATGCACGCGTTTAAATATTGTCCCTCACATAAAACATGTTCAAGCTAAAATATCTAAAAATATTTCTAGTACCCTCAACAAAGCAAAAATATTTATTGAATTACAAAGCTCTACATATTTTATATCATTCACTTGTTTCGCCATATCTGAATTACTGCGTGGACGTTTGAGGCAACATTTACAAATCCTCACTTCGACCATTACCTTTATGATACCTTGTCAGTATTCATGACAGCCAATTAAGCAGTGTCTTTACTATAACCTTGATTAGCAATTTTAATGCGTATTCTTTATTCTATACAACATATAGCCTATTGAAATGATGTAACTAAGGTGCAGCAATACAAATTCTATGGAAAAGAAGAGACTTACATGATTAATTATAACATTTATTAAAATAAGGGCTTACTTTCATCAATCAGCAACTCCGTCACTACATAAACGGAAAGTTCACCCCTTAAAAGTCAAAATTTAAACACTGCTGACAAGACGAGCGGGAGTAGAGCGTTCTTAGTCACCTATATGAAATTCCACTCAAGATCCATCAGGTTCTTGAGCAGTGTGGCTATTGATGAGATGGCTATTGGCGCATTCCAAACATATGGACATACAGGATTGTTGATAAACAATCACTAGTAATTTGGACGGGATCTTCAGCATCTTCTTTGTCTTTTAGCCGTTCCCGTTAGGGGTCGCCACAGCAGATCAATCGTTTCCTTCTCACCCTGTCCTCTGTCACACCAACCACCCGCATGTCCTCCCTCAGCACATCCATGAACCTCCTCTCTGCCCTCCCTCGTTTCCTCCTGCCTGGTGGCTCCATCCTCAGCATCCTTCTCCCTATGGGTCCCTCCTCTGCACGTCCAAACCATCACAATCTCGCCTCTCTGACTCTGTCTCCAAACCGTCCCACCTGAGCCGTCCCTCTGATATGTTCATTCCTAATCTTGTCACTCCAAAAGAGGGTTGTTGTTTATAGAAGAAGTGAACCTTCTATCGTTAATTTCATTTCAATTTATGTCATTACAGCACCACGAGAGAGTTGACCATACAATTTAATGTCAAAATGACTGCTGTGAATAGGTCAATTGGAGAAGAAGAGGCTTACTTTTGAAGGAATTCAAGTGTGCTGGCAGCCTCCTCTTGGTACTGTAGTACACTGAAATTACAGCGTCACAGTTACACGCTCTGTCCCATCTGAAATATGAAATTGGAGTCATCCCAGCAAAGCATGAATGTTAACCCGATTAGAGATATTTTCAAGATGCTTTCTGAAATAACTCCAATTTCATATTTCAGATGGGACAGAGCGTGTAACTGTGACGCTGTAATTTCAGTGTACTACAGTACCAAGAGGAGGCTGCCAGCACACTTGAATTCCTTCAAAAGTAAGCCTCTTCTTCTCCAATTGACCTATTCACAGCAGTCATTTTGACATTAAATTGTATGGTCAACTCTCTCGTGGTGCTGTAATGACATAAATTGAAATGAAATTAACGATAGAAGGTTCACTTCTTCTATAAACAACAACCCTCTTTTGGAGTGACAAGATTAGGAATGAACATATCAGAGGGACGGCTCAGGTGGGACGGTTTGGAGACAGAGTCAGAGAGGCGAGATTGTGATGGTTTGGACGTGCAGAGGAGGGACCCATAGGGAGAAGGATGCTGAGGATGGAGCCACCAGGCAGGAGGAAACGAGGGAGGGCAGAGAGGAGGTTCATGGATGTGCTGAGGGAGGACATGCGGGTGTTGGTGTGACAGAGGACAGGGTGAGAAGGAAACGATTGATCTGCTGTGGCGACCCCTAACGGGAACGGCTAAAAGACAAAGAAGATGCTGAAGATCCCGTCCAAATTACTAGTGATTGTTTATCAACAATCCTGTATGTCCATATGTTTGGAATGCGCCAATAGCCATCTCATCAATAGCCACACTGCTCAAGAACCTGATGGATCTTGAGTGGAATTTCATATAGGTGACTAAGAACGCTCTACTCCCGCTCGTCTTGTCAGCAGTGTTTAAATTTTGACTTTTAAGGGGTGAACTTTCCGTTTATGTAGTGACGGAGTTGCTGATTGATGAAAGTAAGCCCTTATTTTAATAAATGTTATAATTAATCATGTAAGTCTCTTCTTTTCCATAGAATTTGTATTGCTGCACCTTAGTTTACATCATTTCAATAGGCTATATGTTGTATAGAATAAGAATACGCATTAAAATTGCTAATCAAGGTATAGTAAAGACACTGCTTAATTGGCTGTCATGAATACTGACAAGGTATCATAAAGGTAATGGTCGAAGTGAGGATTTGTAAATGTTGCCTCAAACGTCCACGCAGTAATTCAGATATGGCGAAACAAGTGAATGATATAAAATATGTAGAGCTTTGTAATTCAATAATATTTTTGCTTTGTTGAGGGTACTAGAAATATTTTTAGATATTTTAGCTTGAACATGTTTATGTGAGGGACAATATTTAAACGCGTGCATACGCGATAAAACTTTAAAGGTATGATCGGGAGGCCGCTCTCAACACATCCGGTCCGTTTCAGGCAAAAAAAACATTAAAAAATTTTAGGATCAAAGATTAACACGAGCCGTGACAATTTTTAAACACGTCCAAACGCGGTAAAACTTTAAGGTATGATCGGGAGAGCGTTCTCAACACACCAGAAGCATTTTTTCACAAAAAAACGCGCATAAAAATTCAAGGTCAAAGGTCAACGCTTCTTTCTGCGCTTAATAACGACGTTTTAAATTATCCAAACGCGGTAAAACTTTAAAGGTATGATCGGAAGGCCGCTCTCACACATCCAACCCATTTTCAGGTGAAAAAAAACATTAAAAAAATTTAGGATCAAAGATTAACACTTCTTTCTGTACTTAATAACAATGTTTTAAAGCGTGCAAACGCGATAAAACTTTAAAAGGTATGATCGGGAGGTTGTCCCAAGACAGGGGTTACATTTTCACGTGAAAAAACATTAAAAAAAATTAGGATCAAAGGTTAACACAAGCTGTCACAGCATTTAAAAGTGTGCGAAGGTCCTTGTAGCTGGATACAGGAGGTATTACCCCTTTTCTTAAGGCAATTACGATATCTTTTCACAAAATCAGAAACCAGATCATGG